>NC_133540.1:89703055-90008333 GCF_048773025.1 Camelus bactrianus | reverse complement strand
CTGATGAAAATTCTAGCAAAAAAGAGGGCACCTTTACTAAATAATTAGGTAATTTGTAATACTTGTTTAAGAGTGATGACTGAAACAACTGAACTCCTTTAAAGTGTAGCATCATGATACTGGCAATGAGGTTATTCCCTCCATTTAGAATTATGAATAATATCTCAGTATTAGAATATGTGACCTGCAATCAGGGTTGTACATATAATCCTGATAAATTCCCTTCTCTTACAACTTTAGAATGGGATCATAGTTCTTCGTGCTTTTTTGGGGTCGGGGAGGCATATATAGGTCCTACTGGAAGTTAAGTCATCTCCTGAGAGTATATTAACTCAAGTGTCACTCTAGACAACAGAAATGCACCACATATTAATGTAGTGAATGTGAAACAGCAAATGCTCCTTCCAAAAACAAGGAGCCAAGTACACACGAGTGAGCAGAGCAGCCTCATTTTAAGTTCACCTTAGATCTCCAAGTTCTTTGATTAATTGTAAACATCTTAAAACTTCTTCACATTACAATTTCTGCAGCCAAGGGAAATTAAGACTTTCTTCCCACTTTATACCACGTACCTTAGGCACGTAAGCATAAATGTCAGTGTGCTGTCCTGCTCTTTGGTTCCCACTTTGCCTCCTCATATTCATGTTTAGCCCAGCCTTCGCCTAACTTAATGCTCCTTCTGGCATTTCCCCCAGTTTTAGGTCACCTTTTTTCCAGTCCAGCTGGCCTTTAAGATTTTCTTTTCATGTCCACTATTTCTGGACAGTGTACCCCAAATTCCCTGTCACTTCTTCATTTGCACTTTTGTGGACCATGATGTGCCACCACACGTTATGCATAATTTCAGGAATGTTGCTTCTAGTTGAGCAAATTATGTCCCGCATGAAGGTGGAAAGCAAGGGAGTACTGGGAATGGTCCCTGAAATCCAGCCCACTCTGTGCTGCCAAGCTGGGTCAGCCTCGGGGAGAGAAAGGGCATTTGTTCTAGTGGGTCAAGGTATGGTGACTTTTTAAAAAAGGAACATACAGTTTGTAAACTCTCCACACTGGTAGAGGGCATGCATTTTAATTTCAGGAGCATGTTCCAAACCTGTCTATTCTTACTTAGCAATGGCCAGCACTGTTTAGTTGTTTTCTTAATAGGCTGCCCAGAGTCAGTCCTCCAAAAGCATCCAGGATCTCACTTCAATGACTGGTGGGTCTCCTTCATGGAAGAACCGCTGGATACATAGATATTTCTTTGATTGGAACTTGACTAACGAGGGTTTTTGGTTTTTTTTTTTTTTTTTTTTGGCTCCAGTATCTAGCTTGAAGTTTTCTTTAAAATGATTCTTTGCATCAGACTACTTGCCATTTCGTCTCTGTTAGACAGAAACAGTGGTAGGAACACATGGCATTTGCTCGTGTTCATCGTGTGTCAGGCCTTGAACTTCATGGGCGTGTCTACAGGTCTCCCAGTGCCTCCATGAGGCCATGCTGTTGTCCACATTTTATAAATGAGGACAATAAAGTGGAAAAGATAAGTTGCTCCCAGTCAAATGACTCTCAAATGGTAGATCTGGTTTTGAAAGATGAAAAAATGTTTACATGCTTGACCTCTCCTTTCATCTTATGCTAAAGCATTGACAGTCATTTACTAATATTCTTGTCACAGAAATTCTGCTCTACAGGTTTTTTCATACAGCTTCCCTGTGCCACAGTTTATATCTGAGAGAAAGCTCAAAACAGTAACAACTATTTAATTTCTTCCAGTAATTTGATTCAATGGTAAGATTATAATTTAGAAAAAGTAACTTCAGTTGTGTGTGTGTGTGTGTGTGGAGTAAGTTGGGGTAAAATACATAAGTAACTAAGATGATAAGTTTTCTTTGAACTTTTTGTTATTACAAAACAAATACATACTCATTAAAGAAAAATTGTGTAAGTTTCAAGACAAAGAAGAAGAGTGTCTTCTCATGTCATGTCACACAAACCGAAACTATCAAAGAATTACCTCAAAATTTTTCTGAACCTATTTTTAATTAGAGTTGAAATCATACTATAGAAAAGCTAATTTCCACCCTGCTTTAAAATTATACCATTCTTGGGTTTTTTTACATTGTTATGTAATTTTCATGATAACAGTCACATAACCTTTTATTTTAATTAGTGTAGGAATCCCCTATGATTGGCTATTTCATAGTTTTTCATGGTGGGACGGCTACCATTATAACTGATGTAGCAATGATTACTTTTATTCGAAGCTGGGTATTTTTAAGGAGGAAATAAATAAGTAAATAAATTCATCTATTTAGTTAGATAACAAATAAACAGCATATTTTGGTATATTAATAGACAAATGATAATTTCAGGTAGCAGGAGCTATAAAGAAAACAAAATGAGGTAAGAAATAGAGAATGGGTGCGAAGAGTCTACAGATACTCCGATGCACGTGCATTTGTGTATGCATTCAGGCAGTTGCAGGAATTAGATTATCCTCATTCAATGTTATTTCTAAGGATATATCACTTATCTAAATACTTTCTAAATTAATACATGTGTGGCAAATAAAGCAAATTAAATATGTTCATCTGCTAAAGAATATCTATTGTTGATCTGGGAACAAGCAGTGAGCTCTCACAGTCGCAGCTTTAACCTTGCCAATCACAGACTTCCTGTAAGTGCACTGCAGTTATTTGGAACCTTTTCTGGGTTGGCGTTGGCATTCTTTTGCTAGATTACATTTATGCATTAGTACCATCTGTGCCTGCTGTACCTTCTGTGAGTGAGCCCTGGCCAAATGACTGGCATTTATCTGAAAGTGGGGGGAGAGAGTGAGAGAGAGAGAGAGAGCGAGAGAGAGAAAGAGAGGGATCCTAGAACATGTATTTCACTCACAAGTACAGTTTAAGAAAGAATGAAATATTTGCAGCTGGTGTCCCTGACTTCAACCCTTACAAAGTTAACCCTATTCATTTGCTTTCTCTTAAAATGTATATGTATATTATATATATTATATATATGACATAGCTATTTACTTTTAGTCTGTGATATGCAAAAGAAGTTAAAACCAAGCATTTAAATAAGGAAATAAAACAAAGCACATTTGCAAAATTTTCAAGTTGAGAAAAATTATGTATGATTTGAGTATGTGTATAGACATGAATAGACATAATGTAAGTTTGGTTTTGTTGATTAGATTTAGTAGACTGCTTGAACTGGACTCTATTTTGGTGAATGTGTTGAAATCGAGACTTAAGAATATTACAGTCATATGCAGGAAAAGTATGGCTCTGTATGGAACATATAATCAGAATACTGATTTTATTCTATAAAATCATTGTGAGATTATATTATTTTAAACTGTATGGTATTGCAAAATAGATCAGCAAGTAAAACCTACTCTAAAAATGTTAATGGAAATAGATAAATAATTCTCTGATTAGTAAAAATAAATGTCGAAGAGTCGCAGCTCATTTACACTATTTTCTGTTTTTATCTTGTACCTATTTTTAGTGGACTTGACTCTCTGGTTTTCATACCTGCAGCAAATTAGAAGCAGTACAGTTGACTTGGGCGGGGGCTGCGAAGGAGGGGTACATCATAGTTATGAGAGGTGAGGGTTGCAAGGAAGAGAATGAGAGAACTGACAGACACAAGACTGCAAAGAACAGCTTCACGTTCCCCAGAACGCCCTAAGGACACTGCTGGACTACATCCTGCTGTAATAATCAGTATTCACCATTACAAAACTTTGTCTTGGGTATGAGACTATGTGCAGCCAACTCCGTTTAGGAAGATAGAAATGTATGTTATTGAAAAGAGTTTCATCCTAAATGAGAAGTGTATAAAGTTTTAGGACTTAATGTCATTAATCCACACCATCCTTACACACTAGCTTGTATTGTGCAAGTATTAGAAATCAGAGGTCATTTCCTGTGGTCTCAAAAAGATTAGGTCTCACACAAATTCCCTTTGAAAATTTTATATTCCTTTTCATAATATTCTTCAGATTTAGTTTATAATGTATTTAATTTCTGAACTTCTACCAGATTTAAGTTTCATAAAGGTGAGCATTTTTCCCTATATTCCCATCCAGTAATATTTCATTATCTCTAACGGAATTTTAAAAGATCTATACGGATATCCAAGATGCAGAATTTTATTAATGCTTTAGTGGTGATGATTATGGGTGTTGGAAGTTGACTCTCCTGCGTCCAGATCCTGTGGCTGCTGTTTATTTACAGTGAACTTTTGAGTAAATAATTTACCTTTTCCAGGCATCAGTTTCCTGATCTGTAGATTTGGGGTATTAATACCTGCCACATAGAAGTGATGATTAAATAACCCCAGTGCTTATAAAGCCCTTGGAAAAGCACTTGATATATAAGGACTAAATTGTGTAATGGTTGGTCACAATTATCATTGCTGTTGTTGTCAGAAAATTATTGGTTATATTTATGTGGAATATAGTTGGTTATGGTTCAAATTATGTTTTTAAATATGATTGTACCTGGCTTCTCTGCTTTCTGTTTTATGTATATTTAGCCATGAAATCAGTTTGGAAAGGTCTTTGGAATCACAGTGGTATTACAGCGTTAGCACTAGGAGAAAGAAAAGCCACAGAGTCGGCTCCTGTCCTAGGCACCGGGTCCTGTCTCAGTTGGAGAGGCTAGTGGTGGCAGCAGTGTTAAGGACAGCTAATGAGAACTTTATTCTTTCCTCAACAACAGTTAGAATCTTTATGTTTTTGTCTTGGATGGCTGAGTCTGTGCGTCTGGTCCTATGTCCACCAGGCGGTAGGCAGTGGGGGAGAAGACCCCTTCTGGAGCCGACTGGAGTGACTGAGGGAACTGAACGGAGGCTGGGGGCAACCAGCAGAGCCATTGCCTCCCACTCTCAATTACCAGGATAATTGTTCCACTCTGAATTACTTATTCTCAACTCTTGCATATAGTCAAGACTTTGTTTGACTGTTAACATTCCATTGAGATTAGGATAGTAATATATCTCAACTAGAATTCTGAGTTAATTTTTGAAATATCAAATATTTTCTTGGCTATATATCCTGCAAAAATGCTTATTAAACGATACTTATTTTTACATGCCACCATTAGTTTTATTATATTAAAAGGAATTGACTGTCATGACAGATAATTAGGATAAATATACTTACATATAGAAAGAGAATCACATATTAGTAATTTGTAATAAAGTCTGATATATCTTTAAAAATAAATTAATATACATTTGATTTAAATGTACCTTTCCTAAGATTCCTAACTTGGTTCTTACTGGTATATGGGAACTTTTTTATTTTTTTATATCTTGAATTCATCTATCAGTGCAATCTATAAATTATGATAGTATTTCCGTTGATTTTTAAATTCCTGAAATAATAACTCTTTATAGTGGTAAAACATGTATAACATAAGATTTACAGTTTTAACCATTTTTAAGTGTACAATTCAGTAGCATGAAGTGCATTGACATTGTCATACAGCCATCACCCCTGTTCCTCTCCAGAACTTTTTCAAAACTCCATACTGAAATTCTGTACCCGTTAAACAATAACTTCCCCTTGTTCCCTCCCCCTATCCCCTGGTGAGCATTATTTATTTTTCTGTCTCTATGAGTTTGATTATTCTAAGTGCCACATAAAAGTGGAATCACATAATACTTGTCTTTTTTTTGGTCTGTCTTATTTCACTTAGCATAATGTTTTTAAGGTTCTAGCCTGTGTCAAATGTCATTCTTTTTAAGCCTGAGTAATAATCCACTGTATATGTGTGTGTGTGTGTGTGTGTGTGTGTGTGTTTGTGTGTGTGTGTGTGTGTGTGTGTGTGTATGTCACATTTATTTATCCATTCATCTGTGAATGGACATTTGGGTTGTTTCCACCTTTTGCCTATTTTGAATAGTGCTGCTGTCAACACAAGTTTACAAATACCTGTTTGAGTCAGTTCTTTTGGGCATATACTCAGAAGTGGGATTGCTGGATCATATGATAATTCTATCTTTCACTTTTTAAGGAACTACCATGCTATCTTCCATAGTGCACTTTTTATATATCCCTCAGTAATGCATGAAGATCCCAGTATCTCCACTTCTTTGCCAACACTTGCTATTTTCTGTTTGTTTGATGATATCTATCCTAAGAGGTGTGAAGTGGAATAAAGATAGGTTTTGGGTTTTTTTTAGCTTCTACTTTTCCACTTACTTTTCCCATTTGTAAATAGATAGTGTGTACTTCCAACTGAAGCATTTTGCTTAGCATAGGAATACAAAGGTAAGAGAGTTACCTAGTAAGTTATGGTAACCTTACAGCAGCTTTTCCATATAAGAAACATAGTTGCACTTCTTAGTTCATTTAAAAATATCTAAAGACATGTTATGTTTAGCTGTCTCCACATTTGATGAAATAGATATATTTTAAAAATAAAGTAGTTACTTTCACATGAAAGTTTTTCCAGATCTTTATGAATTCTCATTTTCCTTTCTAAGCTTAAAGTCAGATCTCTTTGTTTGCTTCAATATGACAACAGTCTCATTCCTCTTTGCAACTACATAGGCTAAAACAACCATCTGGATGGAAAGTTGACATGTGGCTTGTAAAATGAGAAGGTTAGAACGACAACCTTCTTCCATCAAGTTAGACACACTCCTATCTCATTGATAACATGGTTTGATCAACTTTTTTTTAGTAGACATGATTGGGATTGCTATGTTTTGGTAACTTAAATGTTCTGGTTTGCTAAATCCTCTCAAAAACATGCACAAGAAAATATGAATCAAATGGATTATCAATTCTTAAAAAATGGATTCAAACTGTCATTTTAAAATACTGGTTGATTTATTCAACACATATCAATCACTGTTAATTCAGCAGACCCTTGGCAATCTTGCAAGTTTTCCAAAGCCATCATTTTGAATCAATTTTAGGTCTATAGTTCTCCCAAAGTAAAGAACATAGGACATTGAAGAGACTGTTTCAGAACACACTGATTGGTGGTAAATAATTTGTAAGATCATTTTATTAGGCAAAATTTGTCTTTTTCCCATAAAAGGGAAATGCAACAAAAGAGAAATACTTTAAAAATTCCTCTTGTCTAGAGAACAGCTGAATGATGTTAACTTCTTCTTTGCCCAATACCAACTAGTTCATGGACACCACCTCTGTAATAATGCAGTTAGTGGATAGATGGATGTTATTACACTGATGGTACTGGCTGGTTGCTGCTAATTAATTCACTCACTGGCTGATTTGTAAAGGTGTTGTTTTTAATATTGCTCAATAATAAATGACCCCAACTCACACCAAGAGGACTCTCTTGATATAATCCTTTTAAAATGTAGGAGTGAATTTTGTAGAACCTGAATAACGAGATATTAGCTATGGAAATTTTAAGTCCTGAAAGTTAGTATGATTATAGCAAAGAGATTATATTTTTGTTAGTTCTGAGTCTCAATAACCTGCATGATTTGAAATTACTATAAAGTAGTATTTGTGCCTGGATTTCAGATTTGCTTTTTCTTATTCCCATATGCTCTATTTTAAACATATGTTAAGTTGTATATTTAAAGCTGGAAGTACCAAAAAACCCACATAAAAATATGTTTTCTTTATTATCAAAGGCTTCAATGCCATCATCTTTTTTTTTTTTTTTTTGGAAAAAAAAAGAAGAGTGAATATAATTTAAGTCTGTAAAATAGATTTTTAATAGCACCAAATAGAATGAACATCTGGCTTTCTTTTTGCAAGGTGCATTAATGTTGTCAGAAGAGACTGAATAAAAATGCTGATACGATTGTCCAGGTTTGGGGTTTGCTGGTACAAGAATATTTTATTCATTCAGTCTTCTCTAAGTTCCAAAGATAGATGTTGACTCTGATGAAAAAATACAATGATATATATTTAGAATGACCAATCTTTCACGTTTAAATCTCAAAATGCGCTGCTGCAGTTGGATTTTTCTCAGGGATGCCATTCAAACAATACATGACATTGTCATCTCACATAGCCTTTCTGTCTGTGATGATAGGGTGCCAGGTTAGAGTGTGACAGCTCGGCACGGCTTTTATTGTGGCGTTGTCCTGACGCAGGACTACCTGCACCTCTCTTTTGTTTCCGTCAAAGAGATATTTTCAAGTGTCAAGGTCTGGGAATTGAGTTTTCATTGTCATATTTTAACAGTCTGACAGAGACTGAATTTAAAGGAAGCAAGCTTTATGAACACCCGATTTTCTGCAAATGCGAAAGGCAGCGTCTTGCCTTTTCCTTTCACCTTCCTGACTCTGAAGAATGTTCTGTGTACCGGTCTTGCCTGGAATTAATAATTTTCTAATAATCTCTTACCAAAGGAAGAACAACTCCAATAATGCATTGTAGATTACGGACTTTCTTGTTCATCTTAAATAAGATGTAGTAATTGAAGTTGATTGTCAATTATAGTTTATTCTTTTCAAGAATATTTTTATTCTTTTTAAGTCCAAATCTTATTGATGAAGAGTTCAGTATTAACTAAATCTTAAACTTTCATTCACATTTGTCAGCAAATGCCATCAATTTTAAGAGTTTTTTTTTTTAAATATGTCTTTTGGGAAATCTGCATGAATTGTGCTGTATTGTTTTCAAATGACTAATTACTAATGATGTTAGTAATCAGGAAATACAGGATAATTCCTCCTGAAGCATAGCTTGGTCTCTAGAATTTTATCGACACACATGGAGGTAGTAAGTGGCATGCCACACATGATGTTGATTTCTTTGACAGAGAATTAAGAGGCATAAAGGAAAATAAACGCCCACAAAATCAGCTAATTAACTGGGCACTGATCTAACGTTTCATTGCTTCATGACATGTTTACGTGCGATTAGGTTACTCACAATGACCACTTCCTGCTTGTCAAACATGTGTTGCATTTAGATCTACGGATCATAACGGACTTAGCATACATACTGTTATCTCTGTCTTCTCTGTCGGTGGTTTCGGGCATGAAGCGGACCTCACTTCCTACCATCTGCTCTCTATTTAAAATTGACATCAAGTTCAGTTCCTCCCTGATGCCTACTTGCCTTCCAGCTCAGAACACTTCTGTCCTGCAGTTCAGCCATTTCCCTATCATGCCTAGCCCCTGGGCCGACACGTAGGAAACAAGACATCTAGGGCTGCTTCAATATCCACGTCACAAAATAATCCAGGAGGACTTTCGCCATGGAACAGTTGCCTCTATTGCAGACTTACGAGTCAGTTAAAAACTGAAGTGTAGTTTTATAGCTTTGAATTTGTATGTTTAGACAGGGGATCCATTGTCCTGTATTTTATAGCTTGCTAATCATGGTGCAGTTAGAGTGAACTACCTCAGTATTCATATGACTATTGATATCAATATCAATTATATGTTTCAGAGAGATATATTAGCTGCATAGATCAAATTTAATGTTTCAAACCCAGTAGTTGTAATTAATTCAGCAAATATTTTTAAGCACTTAAACTGTAGGATGAACACTGTCTTAGGTATTTGCAAAATGGTAGTTAAAAAAAAAATCATGAAGCTTACAGTCTAGGAAAGAAGGTAAGAGTTTTAACAAATACTTAGCTATTTTGTTTTAAAAAATTGGAAGAATTATACAGCTGAACAAACTTTGCCATCATCTAGAGTCTATATTTTTTGTAGTAGGAGAAGATATTAGGATAAAAATATTAATTGTGGTTTAGAAAATCATTTTGGCTTAGAATATCAGAATTTGTTTTTCTGAGCTAACTGAAAATTGACTCTATATCCACATCTATGTGTCTATATATCTTCCTGTCTGTTTATCTATATATCTATCACTATCTGTCTACCTATCCCTCCATCTATCCATAAATCATCTATTTGCACTAACACTCCACCCAATATTTGACTTGTAGATGGACCTAAATTCCAGTTTCTGGTTCTAGGATTTATGTTGAATAATTACATGTAGACAATCAAATGGAGATTTAATCAAAGCCAATCACTTTTAGTTATTTGACTCTTAAATGTATGTGTCTTCAGCATTTTTGAGTTCTATGCAGGAAGAAGCAAACTGTCCTTTGCAAACAGAGGTAACTTATTACATATGAGTAGGTAATTCGTTCTCTCAAACACTGTCACAATCATGTTTTTTACTTATTTGAATGTGTCTATATGCTTATCTGTGTATAAATGTTTAAACTTTGAGATTTTATTCTTTCCATTTGAGGGAAATTAATTGTGTCTCCAGATATGGTTTAATATTACCACAATTATTTTAAGAGTCAGTCTTGTTAGTTGATAATGTTATTTAGGGTAGGAATGCCTGTATTGGTCAAGGGACAAAATTCATGTTTAGTTTCTCTGCACGCTATGAGCAAAGAATTCTCATTAAGTGCCATTGTATACTCATTGATAAGTGAAGTGACACCTGGGTCACAGTGGCATCTATCTTTGCAATATAAATCCCCGTGGCTACATATGAAAGGCTTGTTCAGACTTGCATCTGCATATAAAAGCAGGGATAGTCTTCACGCTGTCAACAGCCTAATTTTAGTATCCACGATTTAAGGTGCTGCTTGAAGTTTTGTTCTCCTTGGTATAAATTTAGCAATAAATGTAATCATTTGGTTGCTGCTGTAGCAGTTTAAGATGTAGAAGTGTAATGTGAAGAATTTTAATCCACATTACTTATGTGTTATATAAAAGCATATATCATTTTATATCATACATCTAAATACTAGTCTATAATAAATATTCAAAATTAAATCCTGACTTTAGGGATTTGGATGCTTTATTAAATATAAATATGACTTCAGCAATTGTTTAAAATTGTTTTCCCAAATGTAATAAAAAAAAACCTAAAGCATAAATTTGTTGTCCAAAAATTGAATACATACATATGTCTTCTATTAGGACTGAATGCCTGGAATGAGTTCACTAAATACTTGCTGTACTGAAGGAAAACAGCATCATAGTAACTAATTTTCCAGCTAAAGCTTTAGGAAGATTTTTAATAAAAAATTTTAATTTACAATCTAGAAAGTAGCCTATAATTTCCCTTCAAAGTGAAACTTTAAAAACTGTACATTTCTTTAAAGTTTTTTAATTGGTATTATCCATCAAGTATTAATTTTTAAAACCTAAAGTGGTTTTTAAAATTTGTTTTTCTTTGAAAGATCCTGTTAAATGACTGTTCTTAGTCTCAGATTAGCTGGGAATTTAGCTGTCTGACAGATGACCCAAAGAGCTGTGGATACTTTTAAGTAGGGGCAGCTAATGAAAATTTGTATGAATCACGTATAGCCTGAATTCATCAACACATTCTTAGTTATTAAATTTCAACCTGGAACAACATACACTGTTTTAGAGTCCCAAAAGTGAGGATTTAACTCTTAAAACCTAAACATAGCTAGGGATAAATCATTGCATTCCTAGGATCATGTACATTAGCAAAATCTCCCAATAAATATTTTTCAGTGATAATGATGTATAAGCATTCAAGATTTCTCTTTAAATGTGCCAAAAGCAGTTTGATAAGATAAACAAATTATCTAAGTGCCTAATTTTCTAGGAAAAAATATATGAGTTGCATGTAAAATTTTTGCTCTATGATGTTAACAACTGAGGTTAAAGTTTTAAGTCTAGAAACACTCAGGTGAAAATTATCATTTTCATGCCACATTCTTCCACACTGAGTAAATTAATTTATTCTATTTTCCACCTGATTGAATAGTGGTGATATACTATACCTTTCATTTGGATTTGTCTAACATTTATCTAAATGCATCATTTAAATATGGACTGAGTTTTCATTTAGCCATTATTTGACATAATGGTTGGAGTTTGTGTACTTTATTCTGATATTGTCTGTTGAGTGTATGTGGGAGAGAGAGAGAATGTTAGTCTTAAGAACTTTGAAAAATAAATCACTTTATATCTTAGCTCAGTCTGCTTTGTAAAAGAGATGAGAAGGGATCCAGGTGTTAACTTTGTATAACTAGTAACTTGGCCCTTAAAAGAGAATTTATAACAGTTGCTGCCTCAAGGCTTCAGATGGTCTCTGCTTCCTCTCTGCCCTCATCTCTCACTTTCTTCATCGCTCAGCCTGTTCCTGCCATGCGATCTTACTTTTCTACAGATATGCCAAAGACATTTTCACCCCAGGGCCTTTGAATTTGTTATTTTCTCTACTAGAATTATTCTTCCCCATAGGAAGTTTCACTGACTTCCTTAGAATCTCTGCTCAAGTGCCACCTGAAAATCTCTATGATATTACAACTCCTCCAGCACTGGTCCCCAACACACATGCTCATATATACTGACATTCTGTACCCCCTTTCTGATTGAGAGTCACCCTTTTCTTTTGGCATAGATTATTCGCAAGTGGTGCTGTGCACTTTGTAATGCATCACATCAACTGTTCTGTTTGTGATGCCAAGATAGATCAGAGAAACCATGTTATAAAAGCCTGATTCATCATAGTGATTATTTTATATTTTTGACATGGCTTACATTAGTCTTTGATAAATTTCTTTAGTTTGGGCACAGTATGTCTCAGACACATCTTTTACTTTTTCTATTTCAAAACTGGAGTGAACCATTCAACTCCAAGGAGCCTTAGATGTTTTAGATAGATTATGGTATTTAGAGAACATATTTGGATACTAAGGGTGCTAATTGTTATTGGGTTTTCATTGCTTCTAAGCATTTTCAGCAGGTGGAGCTAGGAAACTCAACAGTTTTAAAAAATCATGAGTTAATGGTATAGTTTCAATTCTAATTTAGCATTAAAAGATGTTACTTAATATTTTTGAATATATACTTTGTACCTCTTTTCTCTTACATGAAAAATCTTGGCCTTACCAATATTAAAATACTTATTTGCTCTATCCTATTTTTTATATATATATATTTAGATATATATATCTGCAAATTAATAATGAAATGGGTATTAATAAAATTAAGGCTAATGAATGAAATAAACTTTTTGCTGGTCTGTTTATCCCTGGATTATATTCTGTTATTGCTATACAAGCAAAATACTGTGTTAAGTTACTTGAAATCATTTCTTATGTAAATTTGGTTATGTATCCAGTTTATTTGTTTCAGTTTATTTCCAGTTCTTGTGTCTACTATATTATTTCTATTTGTCCTACCCATTCTTTGTTCATCTGTTTCTTTCTTTTTTTTTTTTGTTTTTTGCCTTCTTTTGGATTAATATAATTTTTTTTGTAATCCATTCCATCTCCTTATTTTCTTTTAAAGCTGTATCTCTCTGCTGTTTTTCAGTGGTTGCTTTAGAGATAAAGCTTCTTTAACTTCTCACAATCTACAATCAAATAATAGTATACTAGTTAAAAATAATATATAAACACTACTGTGGCCTAATTTCCATTTCCCCCTCTATCTCTATGTGCTCCTATTGTCATATATGGTACTTCTAGAAAAGTTATGAATTCAATAATACGATATTATTAGTTTAGTGCTAAGTAATCAATAGTCATAAAGAAATTTTATTTATTTTATGTATTTAGATTCTGTGTTTGTGCATATGTTTACTCCTGTTTCTTTTTATTTCTTCCTGCAAACCTAGACTTCCATATAGTGTCTTTTCCTCCAGTTTCAAGAATTTCATTTAGCACTCGTGGTTGTTGAAGTCTGTTGCAGATAAATTATGTCAGGTTTTGCTTGTCTTTTTTTTTTTTTTTTAACATTAAAGGAATGATTCTTTTTTTTTTAACATTTTTTATTGATTTATAATCATTTTACAATGTTGTGTCAAATTCCAGTGTTCAGCACAATTTTTCAGTTATTCATGGACATATACACACTCATTGTCACATTTTTTTCTCTGTGAGTTATCATAATATTTTGTGTATATTTCCCTGTGCTATACGGTGTAGTCTATTCTACAATTTTGAAATCCCAGTCTATCCCTTCCCACCCTCCACCCCCCTGGTAACCACAAGTCTGTATTCTCTGTCTGTGAGTCTATTTCTGTCCTTTATTTACGCTTTGTTTTTGTTTGTTTGTTTTTGTTTTTGTTTTTTAGATTCCACATATGAGTGATCTCATATGGTATTTTTCTTTCTCTTTCTGGCTTACTTCACTTAGAATGACATTCTCCAGGAGCCTCCATGTTGCTGTAAATGGCATTATGTTGTCGGTTTTTATGGCTGAGTAGTATTCCATTGTATAAATATACCACTTCTTCTTTATCCAGTCACCTGTTGATGGTGTTTCCATGTGTTGGCTATTGTAAATAGTGCTGCTATGAACATTGGGGTGCAGGTGTCATCCTGAAGTAGATTTCCTTCTGGATACAAGCCCAGGAGTGGGATTCCTGGGTCATATGGTAAGTCTATTCCTAGTCTTTTGAGGAATCTCCACACTGTTTTCCATAGTGGCTGCACCAAACTGCATTCCCACCAGCAGTGTAGGAGGGTTCCCCTTTCTCCACAGCCTCTCCAGCATTTGTCATTTGTGGATTTTTGAATGACGGCCATTCTGACTGGTGTGAGGTGATACCTCATTGTAGTTTTGATTTGCATTTCTCTGATAATTAGTGATATTGAGCATTTTTTCATGTGCTTTTTGCTCATTTGTATGTCTTCCTTGGAGAATTGCTTGTTTAGGTCTTCTGCCCATTTTTGGATTGGGTTGTTTATTTTTTTCTTATTGAGTCGTATGAGCTGCTTATATATTCTGGAGATCAAGCCTTTGTCGGTTTCACTTGCAAAAATTTTCTCCCATTCCATAGGTTTTCTTCTTGTTTTATTTCTGGTTTCCTTCGCTGTGCAGAAGCTTGTAAGTTTCATTAGGTCCCATTTGTTTATTCTTGCTTTTATTTCTTCTAGGAGAAAATTTTTTAAATGTATGTCAGATAATGTTTTGCCTATGTTTTCCTCTAGGAGGTTTATTGTATCTTGTCTTATGTTTAAGTCTTTCATCCATTTTGAGTTGATTTTTGTATATGGTGTAAGGGAGTGTTCTAGCTTTTGCTTGTCTTAATATGTCTATTTTCCTTACATTCTTGAGTGGTATTTTCTCAGGATATGGAAATTTAGGTTGACTCTTTTCGTCCCCATACAGCATTTTTGAGAGTTCCACTGTCTTGTGTTTTACATTGTTTCTGATAAAAAGTTGGCTGTCATGCTTAGAGCTGTTTTCTCTGCATAGGATGTCTTGGGCTAAAGGATAATGAGGGACAAAGCAGGTATACTCTTATGATATTCTCTGGTTTTCATAAGTTTTATTATATGTTCTTGATAAGGTTTTCCATATGTTTATCCTGCTTAAAGGTCACAAATTTTCTTTGATTTGAAGGTTTATGCCTTTCATCAAGTCTAGGAAATTCTTAACCATTATTTTTTTTTTCAAATCTTTCTTCCCCTCTCTTTCTTCTTACTGGGACACCAATTACTCATGTGACGGACCATTAGATATATATTGTCCCACTGGTCTCAGATTCTCTTTAGTTATTTTTTTCTCTTTGTTTTTCAATTTGAGCAATTTCTATAATCCTACCTTCAGGTTCAGTGAGTTTTTCTTCTTGTATGTCCTGTCTATTTTTATATACATCAAAATGTTCTTTATATCTGATAGTACAATTTTTGTCTCTAGTTTTTCCATTTTGTTCTTAATGAGAGTTTCCATATTCCTGCTAAAATCCACCTTTCTCATTAGAACTTCTAATATTTTTATTGTAGTTACTTTAAAGCCCTTGTCTGTTAGCTGTAGATTTGCCTATATTAACTGTATTCCCATTGATTATGGTCATATTGTCCTGCTTCTTTGTGTGTACCATAATTTGTAATTTTATGCTGGACACTGTCATAAAAATAGAATAACCTGGATAATATTTACCTCTAGAAACATATATATACTTCCACTGTCATGTTGCTAATCTGTGGTTGAGCAGGGTCTTGGTTTGTTGCCATCTTAGTTATTTTTAGTTCACTGCTGGCTTCCAAAATTTTGAGGACAGGGTCAGGGGTTTCCCTTTAGCAGAGCTCTCTGTCTTTCCCTTTCGCTTTCCCTTTCCCTCCCTCTCTCTCACTCTAGCTCACCTGTGAGCTTCTGGGGTTGCAGTGGAGTTCTCTTTGCTCTCCAGCTGCCGAGACCATACGTCCTCTGTCTCCACCAGCTGCTACTTTCTGTACCTGGAGAGGCCTGTTCACGTATTGATTCTCTGCCTGCAGCCTTTGACTGGCCCTATTCCTCGCACTCTCAAAGGCCCCATGAGCCTCGGAGGGATCTTTCTCAGTTCTGCACTCAGGTTTCAGCAGGCTACTGCCATGTGTTTCCAAAAGGCTCTGGGCCCCTCAGGCCTATTTTTCTTATTCCTCTTCCCATTCCCCAAACTTTCAACCGTCAGTGGGCTGCTTCCTTTCCCTTAGGAAGGCCCTAGGTGTCTTTGAAAAGGGAATTATTTCAGCACTCTCCTGCTTTTCTCCCTAGCTTTCGGTTGACTACTGCTTTGCTTTTACAGACAATGTCATGTACTATGTGGGGATCTCTCTTTGCTTTCTTGCTATGTCTCCAACTTTTGGCAGGGTTCTGCCTTGCTCTTAGTGAACGCTATTTTAGCCATCATATCTTACTATTATGAGGTATGGGTTAAATGTTTCATTAACTGCAAACTGTGTGCCTGAATCTCAAGAAAAATAAAGATACATAGATATTTGCAAATTAAATGTTAACAGTATGTGTAGAGTCACTAGAATTTTGCAGATGCCATAACAGAATGAAGAGAAAAAATTTTGGAGATGAATTTATCAGGCAAACTCAGTACTTCCCTTCACGACATCAACTGAACATCCATGTGGTGTGTTGTCTCTGCTGTAAAATGGGACATTTATAGATTGAGCTTCCATTAGAAAAAAGTATATGAAACTTATATTTCAGCTCAAAATCATTCAGTTTTATTTAAAGTAGAAGATAACACAGCTTATTTTATTTATTATATATGTGTGTATATATATCTCTCTTTGTCTTTCTCTCTCGTTATGAGTGTATGTGTATGTATATATGTATGCTGTGTGTATATATATATTGCTGATAGTTGAATGTGGTCTTATTATATTATTAATATTAAATATGTAAGGACCAGTAACTTGCCCTTTTACTAAACAAAAAAATGAAGTAAACCTTTCAGGAAGTTCTGACCTTCAGAGAGAGAGAGAGAATAGTAGATGCCTACTCTTCACTCTGTACATCCAGTTGCTACAGGAAATCTTCACTCAAAAAGCCTATTGTGTTCTCAAGTCAGCATTTTTCCTGATATTTGTGATTTCCTGAACCTCTTGAATTGTCTTGTGTGTCTGTTCCTTTGTTTATCTGTGCTTTGAGTACAATTTAAAATTTGAATCACTTGTTTACTGTTGCACAAAGCAAGAAGGTTTAGTAAACTCTTGTTTGGAGTAGAGGTATAAATAACTCAGCTATCTGTGTTTGAAAAGTCTAAACTAAAGTGCAGTTGTATGCTTCAGCTTGTCAATGGATATTTATGAGGTGAGCGTAATGCTATAACGGTTATAGCAGTGAAATATACCCTGTGCAGATAGCTAGTAAAGGAGCTCACAGGTGTTAACGCCAGCAGAATTTTAATGCTCAAGAGATGGGAAATGTGGCATTTGCTCTGGTTAATGCTGCTCTTGCTGGTCACGGTGAAAATCAGTGGGTGAAATCAGTTTTCAAATATTGCAACAGAGTTGGAGTCTGTATACTTAACCAACGGCAAATATATTAGTTCCTACTGTTGTCTTATTTTTATGTCCTGGTTTAGTTAATTGCAGAACAGTAACAAAGCAGTGGACATTTTTATTCTGAGCATCAACTTTCCACTCCTACTTATTATGAGACCCAAGAGAAGGAATTGCCAATAATGAAACATCAGTGAACTTCTTACTCTAATAGATACTTGATGTTGCCTGAAAATCACTTAAGCAAAGTTGAAGTTGACAGATTCTAATTGTGAGTTTAGCTTTTGTTATGACCAGAGTTCTACTGGTGATTTATTTTGGGTACATCCTGTTTCTTCCTATACTGAGAGAAAGTGGGTAATGGAATAAAACTTCTGCACAGAGCTCTGCTGTAAGAGATGAATTGGGATATAAAAACATTTCTAGTTTATAAAGAATCGTATTATGCTTATTTTTCCTAGCAGTCAAAGAAAATGAATTTAAGCTTTTAGTCTTTAGAACTAGGGAATTTATTCCTACAGAAGAACTTTCAGGATTTTTTTTTTTTGGAATAACATAGTTTCAGCATGCTTGTGTGTATAAATTTCAAATTCATATTATCTATGTTAACTTAGTGAAGATTAAAATCAAAGGAATAATCATTTGACATCAGCTTTCTGCACAGTAGTTCAGTAAGTTCTACCAGAATAAGAAAAGGCAAGGAAGAAGAGAGTTAGACATGTTGGGATCTTTTGTATAAGGTAGATAGATGTTGAGGTTAATATATTTATTGGAGAATTTTAAAGGTTCTGATGAATATGGAGTCTTTATGATTAAGAAAATTAAGACAGAAACATATTAATTTACATTTACTTATCTCTAATCTACTTCTAAAAAAAATTGAGAAAACTATATATATAAAACTTCAGAATAAATTAAGAAATAATCATAGGCCAAAGTTAAGATATAGCTATACCAGAAAATGTACACTAAAGGTAGCAGTGCTTTTAGGGCATGATGTAAACCTGAGCTTTTTGAAAGTCAAGGCACAAAGAGAAAGGCTGAGTTATGTAATTGTCATTATTTAATAGGAGAAGTACGTGAGCTTACCAGAAGTGACAAGTTTTTTCCTAGCTAGCTCTGAACTCCAAGAATTACTCCCTTCATATCAGCATCCTCAACAGCAACTTCCCAAAATGCAGAATTCTCTCTATATGACCAAAATTTATGTGGGCTCAATATGAAGGGATAATACTGAAATGTCCTAGATTTGTTTAGGGAGGCATTTCTAAAGAGAGGTAAAGAAACCAAGCCCAGATATAATGATAGTTTACTGGCGACCAGACTTAACATAGGTATGAATAGCTTGAGTAATAGTTATCAAACTACGTTTTTAGTGTAAACAAAAACAAAATCTTATACTGAATTGCAATTTTAAAGGGTAGGTGAGAGTTCAGCTCCTTGGGTTGGATTAGGATTGAGAGGCTTGCAGTGGCCTCCTTGCTCCATTCTCGTGCAGCATTCCAGCCGTAGCGGCCCCTGACGCACCTCGTAGAACCCACAGGACTTCATGGACTGTGGTATAAAAAATGCACTGACCTACAGAAACTGATGGCTGGCATTTCACTTAGGACCTCACTCTCAAAGATAGTTTTGCCAACTGATCTGGGGAGAAAGGATTCCAGAATTTTTATTGATAAGTGCCTGAGGTATAAATACTCTATTGATGGAATGGAGATACATGTGTGTGTATATATATATATATACACACACCCGAGATACTATGTGTGTCTTTAGAAAGTCTGATGTTGTATGAAAATTAAAGAGGTCCCCTTATATTCTTATTTAAATATAATGGACTCCAGTGTACACAGGACTTGAGGCAGGCCATGTGTGCACACACACACACACAAACGTTTTTTAAAATAGACTGCTGATTGTGACCTGGACTAATGCTTGAAAAGGCATTTTATGAAAACTCTTAGAATGAAAATGCTGACTGTGAATTATCACACTTATTCATCATTGGCTTCTGCCACACCCATGCACTCTTGAGTAGAGCTGTGTTCACATGGGTTCACCAGGGTAGTAACTGTAAAAACCTAGAGATGAGTAAATGAGTTGACCTTTGGGAACACTGAATGCTGAAAAATTTTGGCATAGTTGGTAGTTGGTGGCGATTCCTAAGAGTGAGTAGTCAGCAGGTTCATGGGCTGACGTTTAAACATATAACTATATTTTGCTGATTGAATTTACTATTTGAAAACTACTTTTTCAAACCATCAAATATATGAATATACAGAAAAGGTATAAAATAGAATGTAAGAAATCATATGCAGTTCTACTACTCATAGCATGTTCGTGCAGTCTGTTCGTCTTGTCTTTTACTCTTTAGATATATATTGCATAATTATAGTTATGTCCATATACAAGTTGGCATTTCCCTATGTCTTATTATCATTTCCCTTCATCTTTAAATTTTTTTAATTTTTTCTATTTTAGTGGCTACATAATATTTAGTTACATAGGTGAATCATAATTTATTTAGTTATTCTCTGATTGTCAGACAGAAATAAATATAAGTTGACTGATTATATTTTTCATATTATAAAAAATCCCATGGTAAATATTTTGAAACTTTTGTCTAGATATTTTATTGGGCTGGATCCTCAACATGAAATGACTAAATTAAGGAATATAAGCTTTTAAAAACTATTATTACATGTGTTGCTTATTATACAGTTTTTGCCAGTTTATACTTTCACTAGTAATGCTTGAGAGTTCTTTTCTTGCTACAGGAGATCACTAGTTAGGTAGTTTGTTTGATGTAAGCTGCATATGATAGTACGCTTTAAAAGGTAGGCAGTTTTACTCTTTTTAAGCCATAATTTTTATTAGGCAAACAAAATATCATAACAAGATCATAATACAATGATGTCAATTATTAATATTTAAATGCCCTTCTAATATGCTACAGTTTAAGTTGGTCAACATGCCAATAGTAATCTTGTTTATAGTTAATTTGCCTAACTGATTGTTTAACATATTGAGAAGGTAAACTATAACCTCATCAGTCATTATCTGATTTATCACAGTTTTGAAATTAATGTACTTTAAATGTATTTGACTAGAATCTAAAGTCAGTAATTAAATTATATTTGTTCTGCCTAGCCTTAATTTTTTTTAATATTTAAGAAATTTTACTCCTAATCTATTATGTTATAAAAAAATCAATAAATGTAACAATTACTTCATTGCATCCAAGGAATTCTATATTCCCAAGGCAAAAGAATGGAATACATTCATAGTTCATTTTTAAACTAATGCAGTCCTAAGATACTAATTTATTTCAATTTTATATTGACTATATGTTGTTATTGTTGAAATTTATGACCTACTGACTTATATGGCGTGATACCAAATTCAAATTGGTTGTTATGATTGCCTAATTAAATAAATAATGTGAGTGTTTACCTAAAGCATCACAACAAAAATATATTTTGATTTTACCCATAATTCAGATTAGAGCATAATTTTAAGTCAAGAAAATTATTTTTAAAAATATTTAATTAAAAATTCAAAAATATAGAGAAAATGTTATTTCTTAATAGTAATAATTATTATTTATAACATAATATTACATGTTACATTATCCTTTAAATATTTATGCCACCTGAATCAAAGTTATTGAATTATTTTGTAAAATATAACATAAGCATAATATTACACATTTATTATAACTTTTGCTATCAGAAACCTTGTGTTCATCTATTTGTAGTATCTTACAATTTTAGTGGTTTATTTTATGGACTATATAGTCCTATTACCTGATAATGAGTATTAACCTCTATATAAAGTGTTAAAATTATGTCTCTATGTGTATTTCTGTATATTTAGGTTACATTGAATTGTTTCTTATTAAGCCATTCAATTAACTTTAAAAAAATTTTCAGAACTTGTATTATTTGTCATTAAAGTGAAATACTCTCAGAAAAATAATCACTATTACTAATATTTTCTTTTCTATACTATTAATTCATGAGTTTTATGCTCAAGCTATTTTATATTGTTTACTTGTTACTTAGATAACATACCTTTATTGTATAGACATTATAAACATGAGGATATAACAGACCTGTAAACCTTGTCATATCCCATTTCCTGCAAGTAACAATTGCTCTGCTTTTGCTATGTTCTGGCATAGACTGCTTGCCATGTTTATCAGTGGCAGCCCAAACGTTCTTGACCTTAAATATAATTAGCATTACATTGATGGGTTTTTTAAGATGGTACTGAATAGTAGTCGGAGGGCCACAAACACTTAGCCACAGCGTCTTGCAACCAGGGTGTGTTGCCTTGATTTTAGAATATTCTGGTAAGTGGTTGGTAGCAGCTAGCATGAAATAATGCCCTGGGATTAAGATGCCTAGTAGAATACTGAATAAAAGTGTCCTTTGGCCAGTAGTTTCTTTTTTTCTTGATTATTCCTTTTCTATCTTTTCCTCTTTAGATCTCTCTTCTATTTTCTCCATGTTCTCTCTTTTTCCACTGTTGTAGTGCTGTACTTTAAATAGTTCTGTTTTCCATAGTGTTTTTTTAACTCTAATTTTACCATACCTTTTTGTACATGAATGTTCTGTGGAAAAGATCTGAATGAACCATCATTCTTTGACCCAAGGAAAAAAATACTTAGAACTTCAAGTCTCATCTGAACATTGACCTTACCTCGGGTAATCATTTATTATATTCTAGTAGGAAAGTAAGTGTTCTTATGCTTTTTTATATATATAATTACATCAGTATTTCAATAAGGATTTGTTTCTTTCCTAGGGCCGGTGCATAAACTTCTCCCGAGTTCCGTCTCAGTAAAAGGAAACCAGGGAGACCGGGAGGTACGAAGATGTAAATCTTCACGATGCCAATTTCCAACCAAACGAAAAAAAAGTGCATTTCAGAAGTTTTTGGAAGAGCAGCTTTACTCCTGTCAGTCAGGAAATATTTTCTCTGCCTTTTGCTTTGCTTGCACCAAACATTTTCAAACGTTTGTTCTGCCATCTACCCGGCGTTGATGAAACCTAGGGGTAACTCATGATTCAGGACATTGAAAATAAAGAGGAACTGTAACCTACACGCTGCGGTTTACACAAGAAAGTCCGTTTGAATGTGTGGAGGAGGGAAAAGCAGTAACAAAAGCATGAAGATGATATCAGAATGGAGACCATAAAACAACTGGCCGTGGTGGATCTTTAATGGAGAAAAGAGTGTTTTACACGGAACCATGGCACTTGTGTTTTTACATAGCAAGGTTGTTAGCCACAGGCAGAGTATGAAATATCCCACCAGGCTAAGCAAATAAAGGCATCCACTGCCTGATAGCTGTGTCAGAGCACAGACTCCTTCCAGGTCCCCTATCACAGTGTGCCTACGGGAACCTTCTGACTGGAAAATCTCGTCATTCTAACACTGAAAAGTGCACACGCATGACAAAATGTAGACAGGATGCCTCAAGGTATTGGTAGCAAGCAAGATTTTGCCCTCTAGTTTTTGAAGACACCTTTCTTTCATTATACACTTGGGAAAAGAAGAAAATTAATAGAGCATTATTCCACAGGAAGACAGCCTTTAACCAGAGATCTTGAGTGGAGTTTAAGGGACTCGTGATTTGAGGACTTGTCAAATCATGGTCGATCGGCAGATTTACTCTCTTTCTATGTTTAGGGCTTAGTAGTGCATAAAGCATTAATATCTGTAAACACACCTACGAGTTTGTTTTGCTTTTAATTTAAAGGAAGCAGTAACCACAAAGCTTCCGCTCAGGGTTTTTTCTTCCTCCAGTCTCCAAGGGCTCTTCAGCGTCACAAGCCAGCAACTCTCTTTGCATGAAAATTTCAAAGTTTAATTAATATAATTAAAGGCAACAGCAAGCAGCAGCCTGTGAAGATTTTGCTCATCTTTTTTATGCCTTTTGACATTGAATGACCTATTACTGTATGCGCATTACTTGGATTTTGAGGGGCACTCTACCTTGGTTGTGATTCAGTAGAGGAAAGAAAAAAGACTTCTCATCAATTCATCAATTAAATTTTCAGGAGGGTCGACCACCACAAAGCATCGAAAATGTATGTATTATAATATTTTTTAGAAACACCACCATCGTGTCACGTCGACGATGCCAAATTATGTTAGCGTGAGCGGAAACACTGTGGGGGAGGAAGAAGGCAGCAGCTGAAGAAAAAAGCTCAAATGATCTAGTCACTTTCGATACTGTACTTCAGATGCGAAATGGATATTCGACTGGAAACCTGACAAAGCGCGCCTGTTTGATGTGAACTGGTATAGACAATGACCAGTGGCTGGGTCAGTGGGATGTCTCTCTGCGAGCACAAAGGCTTATCAAATGACACTAAAAATAAGTTCAACAACCATCACGTTGGAAGGGAGAAGGCGAACATTTCATGTTTGGCGGGCATGTGAGTGCACAAGTTGGAAACAGCGATTTGGAGCATCCCAGTATAATTACCTGCATTGTGCTCTTAAGGGAAATTTCAAAGGACAGGAGTGATTCTGATGGTTGGTGTCCAGATTTGTGGCACTGCTCCAAGAAGCTTTACACACACACACACACACACACATTTTTATAGATAGATAGACAGATAGATAGACAGACAGATAGATAGATAGATAGATAGGTATACATATATATCCTCTAGCTTGAATCTTTTGCTCAAGTTTATTTATGTCACTGGCTGGCTGGATCCAACGTCATGTGTCTGTGTATTCATAAATAAAATTTTACCTGTGCCTCTGCTACCGTTTTCTTTCAGCCTACATAAACTCAAGCCTCGTTTGGTTTGGTTGAATATATAATTGTCTTGCTTAGTTTCAGGGACAGAAATGTCCCTTATGTTCACATCTGATCCTGTTGGTAGTGATTATGCACATGTACAAGTGTGACTTGGGAGCCGGGTATGTATCCATTGAGTTCTTGCAGACCTTGGTTTTACACTGCATCTGGGGCCGGGCCTACTGCTGTTTTCTTAAGTTAGCACCTCATTTCTCATCACCACAAACCCCTACACGGTATTTAAGAGCATCAAGGATACTACAGAAGCTAAGGCTGTTTATTTGGCCGTTACTTTGAATCGGCCTAGTATCATATGGCATTGGTATGACACTTTTGTTTTGTTACATGAGCAATGTCAGTAGACCTCTGCCCTTAAATGGCAAAATAGATTTCCATAGATTGTAATGAAAATGGATTACCAGTTCTAACCCCACTATGAAGAGCTCTTAGTGAAGAGAGAGAGGTAATGGTCTTTATGTAGACTAAAAAAGTACCATTCATAAAGTTCAAAGACAGGTGGAATTTTATTGCTCTTCAAGATATGAACCAGATCTATGCTATGATTTTCTCTGATTATGCTAACTAACAAATAGAGAAGAATTTGCTTTAAAGAGTTCTCTTTTCTCATCAAAGGTCTAAACATCCACACCTTTCAAACAGGCAAAGAGAAGGGTAAAATAAAACCATTTCTATAAGTTTAATCATATTTTGTATTTTATAGAGAGAAACAGTCCCTGTTTAATTTTTTGGACATAATGTCAGTCAAGATCTACTTCCTCTGAATAAACAAGTTAAGTCTTTATCCATAATCCATTTGTGTCGCATAAGGTTGCAAAAACAATTAAGTGGGAAATGACTCCTAACTTATGTGTCTACTCTGCCTGGAAAGAAAGTTTTGAAGGCATCTATATATATTTCATAACAATGTCTGTTCTTTATGGATTTGATCCATAAATATTTATCTATCTGAAAACTTTGATACTTGGAATGTTTTCCTTAAAGCATTTGGTGCTCCAAGAAAAAACATTTGGTGCTAAGAGTTGCAGCACTGATGCCTTTCCCCAAGTTAATTCTATTTTAAATTTTTGTATTTCCTTCCCAATGAGATGCAGAGTAAAATTTGAGGCCTTCCATTAAGTAGGGAGCAGCATCTGTCATCTATGGATTATTACTATTTTGGCAGAAGTACGTAAGGTTTAAACCTCCTATATTTTAAATTGTTAGGGAAGAAATTGCTTCTGTTTTTCCTGAATTTTACTCTAAATCATAAATTATTCAATATTTGTTTTTCTAATAAATCCTTACTGAATACAAGATCTGGGTATCTCCGTGAACTTAACTTTATTATCTAAATAGCACTGACCATTATTTACTGCTCAGAGGCAATTTATTAGTTTATTTTTTTATAAATCAAAACAGTTTATATTACGGCCAAGAAGGTGTCTAATATATTTTTTGATTGATCAGCTTATATACCTTACTTTTTGATTTTAAGAAGGCAAAATATAACCAGGTCACATTTACAAATATTGTAAACATTGTAACTTCCTCCTTCATCATGAAACCTTGTGGTTAACTTTTGCTAGATTTTGTACAGCATCACATTACTGTAGGAAGTTTATTAGTGTTTTATTGCTACTGGAAAATTTTGGTGGGTGTATGTGCACAGGAGGCACATATATACATTCTTTATCTTAACAGGAAAGAAAATATATACTCCTAGAATAACTGGAACATCTGTTGTATGTTTTAAGGAAAGAAACAGGCTGGTAAGGCTGGAGAATGTTGTCTGTCTGCAGGTATGAAGTGGGTGCAGCCATGTATTGTAGTCTCAGAGTTAGATTACTAGTTCTCTGAGTGAATCTCTATGGCTTATTTCTGAGAACACTTTAATTTTGGTATATTTCTACCCTCACTAGGGTCTAATTCAGTCAATTTGACAAAAGAAAGAAAAATTTCTCTCATAATGAAGCAAGCCCTGTGCTAGTTTTTTTTAACACTTTATTTTTGTGCTCTTCTGCCAAAAGAAATGCTGATAAGCAAGTACACAGTATAACATGAAAATTTATATTAAAATGTGCTTGTTCAGATTGCTTTGCAAGAGCTATATTAAGGGGTGTGTGTGTGTGTGTGTGTGAAAGAGAGACAGACACAGAGAGATGGAGGTTGACTCAGAGTAAGGCACTTCAAATTGTCTTAGTTTAAGAATCTGATGGTAGAGAGCCTCGACCTTAGACATAGCCACAACCAGCTTGCTGAAATTGAACAGATCAGCTCCTCAACCATAGACTGGAGATGGGTGGGCTGGAGGTATCTCAAGTTCCTTCCAGCTCTGACAACATTTTTGTGAATATAGTCATATTGGAGGCTTTGGTATTTATGCATCTTATATATTTAATGACTGGCTTTATTCGTAGAGCATGGTAATATTAGCTCTGTAAACCGCCTTTTAGTTACAAGAAAGACATTGAACCATAGTATATAATTTGATAATTAGCCATGATAGAGTAATTTCTCAGTTAATTTCTTATAACTATAATTTGTCGAAGAGGCAACTGATAATAAAGTTTATATCTAATGAAACCTCTCAAAAGATGAGTAAAATACTGGAAAGTTTATCCATGTATTTCACTCAGACTTTACAGTCTTAGTAAGTGTCTCAAAGGCATATATAAAGATATACAGAAATTGTTACGAGCTGTTTATGCCACCAGTTTTAGTGAGTGAGGTACTTTGTACCCTACAGACAGTTAAATCGTTGAACTCTTCTCTTCTAAGTCAAAATTGGGGGCTGGGGGAACTTAATTGACAATAACTATGCGTATGTTTCCCATAGCAAGTATTCATTGGAAAACATTTTATTGAGTAATTTGAACACAGTTTAGGATAGGTACTGTGTTAGAATTGCTGACTTTTCCAAAGTCACCATTGTCATATTGTAAAAGATAACTATGAAAGTGAGAGTTTAAAAAATATAGACCCTTGACATTGTCTTCTAATTACTGTAAAGTTATTTGTACCTTGGGTGAATTATATTTTCAAGATTATAAGTGTCAATGGATAACCCAAAATAAGTTGTAAAAATTATTAAAATGTGCATTTTAGATTTGGTTAAAGACACTGAGTTAATTTTCTAGAATGTAGACTAACCAAAAAATAAATGCGTTGCCTTTGTGAGCTAAAAGGCACGGTGATTTTAAACAATTTAGTTGCTAAAAGAAAGGAACTGAGAGCTTTCAAAGTCACAGGAAAAGGAAATTGTTACATCATATGCTAAATTAGAAGGAATTCTAAACCTCTAGGCATGCTTTTGAACTTTTGTACTCCACCATCTGATTTGCCCAAGTAACTAGGGGAAGAAAAACTCACATTATGAAATAAGATTACTAGTTCTAGCAGATGACACCTGTAAATAGAATTTTTACTGGGTGAAATGCTGATGTAAAATGAGATGATTATCATTATCACACTAAGTTTTCTTCTGAGTTCTTTTTTAACATGCTCTAATTCTAAAAGCCTCTCTTAATTAAACAGAGCAATGACAGACCTTCATCTTCTTTAAATACTTTGTGTGAGGCTGTCACATGGGAAGAAAGATTATATTTCAAACAATATGTTCAAGTGTAAAAAATCTTCAACAAATTCTTAATGTTTAAAAAATTGGGAGAAATTTTCAGGGCTTCTGTAATTAACATCTTGGGACTCTTCCCAAGGGGACTAGAGATTACAGAAAGTTTGAAGGGTTTTAGAATAATGTTTATAAAGGATCTCAAAGACTGAATGATAACCTGGAATATTCAGTGTACTTTGTCTCATTTTAAAGGATGTTGATATGATTAGAATAATAGGACACAAAGCTAAAAAAAGAAAATTACGACAATAGCATTAATGGTGCTCAGCATCTCTGTGTTCCTGTCACTGCCAGAAAGCACTGAAATGATGTATTTATAGCAATGATTTTTAAAATTCTAATTCAAAATGATAAAGGCCAATTCACAAGTGATTTCAGAATTGTTAAATCTATTGAGCTGATAGAATAACAATAGTATACTCCTCAAATTATTCCTTTAAAATCGTGGTAAAAATGGAAGTAAAATATTTCTTTTAAAAATATTTCCCTCAACCCCTTCAAAAATCGATCCAATAATTCTCAACCCAGGGTCATTGCTGCATATGTTTATTTCTTCTAGCTTTCAAAAAGTCACTTTTATTATCAATTAAATCGAGAAGAGAGGCTTGTGTTAGTTTTCTATTGCTGCTGTAACAAATTACCACAGATTTAATGGCTTAACACATTCATTCTCTGATGGTGCTGGAGGTCAGAAGTCCAAAATCAGTTTCATTGAACTAAAAATGAAGGTTTGAGCAGGGTTAGTTTCTGTGGGAGGTGCTGAAAGGAGAATTTGTCTCCCTGCCTTTTTCAGCTTCCAGTGGCTGTCTGTATTCCTTGGCTTGTGGTCCCTTCTTCCATCTTTAAAGTGTATCACTCCAACCTCAGCTTCAATCATCACATCCCCTTTTGTCTCTGATCTCCTTCCTCTTTACAAGACTGCTGTGATTACATTGGACTCACCTGGATAATCCCAGGTAACTTCCTCATCTCAAAATCCTAAACACAGCCACATCTGCAGAGCACCTTTTGCCACATGAGGTAACAATTACAGCCTGGGGATTAGGCCATGGGCATCTTGGGAGGCCATTATCCAGCCTACCAGAAAGATTATACTAATTTTCCTTCCATTAAATATTTCCCTTGTATATGATACCATAAGGAAATACATAAGTTGAGTTTAACTTCCTATATTAGGTCTTTGCCCAAAATTATTTAGATCTTGTCATCACACAAGTGGTCTTGTTTTTGGAGGAATCCCACTTGTCCTCATTCTACTGCTTTATATTTTACTTGAGATTTCTCTCATAAAAAGAAAAATGCCAGGGGATAAATTCTTGGAATATTCCAGCCGGATGATAAACCTCGCACAAGGTTGAGAAGCACACGGGCAGTTCTTTGTTGCCTCTGGAACAGTTACCTGTTCTATCCGCATAAGCCCAGAAGTTACCCTGTATTTAGTTCCCTTTAATACTTTCTGCTGTCATACTGAAAATCAGCTTAGAAGATAACGAGAGATCACTAGGGACAACAAAAATAATCTGATATTCGAATGCTAGCATTAGCAACAGACATTTCAAAAAGAACGTTATAAACATTTTTTAAACTATTGTGTTAACTATTTTGTCCTAAGTCATGGGATTCACACACGGCACACTTTGTGTTTACAAAGCGCATCGATTTCAATCATACCACTCATACCTATATATATATGTGTATATATATATAGTCTGAATTGCACTGTTTAGTTCCATGTGTGATGTCACATCAGAACATACATCCTACGACGGAAAATTCAACAACTAACTACCGAATGCCAATTGAGGGCTCAGCGACGTGTGGCCAGCAGGGCAGTGGGAAGGAAAACGTTAAGTTTGTCTTACAGCGGAGAGAAAGAACACCTTAAGTAAACAGGTAACCAGTGGGATGAGCACTTTGAACGTTTAAGTGCGAAGGTCTAGGGCTTCGGGGGGAAAACTGGAAGCAGCAGGAACTTTGAAGGATAAGGACACAAAAAGAGGAGGAAGAAGGATGTTGTAGACAGCGGACAAGCATGCCCTAGAGGGAATGGAAACTGAGGCCGTCTTTGAGGACTGAGAGTTAGGAATTACAGAAGAGAGAGCCAGGAAGAGCGGGAAAAGACGAAGCAGGATGATTTAGAAAGAAATCAAAGTGTGGAGCCATGTTCACGATTTTTGACCATTATCTTCAGGATGGAAAGAAGCCATTCAACAAGTGTTGGAAGATCTAAAGCAGGAAAGTAGTAATATCAGGATGACACTCTGAAGCAATGCCACCTTAGAGGGGAGACCGTAAAGGAAAGGGTGTATCATGGATAATTCAACATCTCGCCTCAAGTGCCACATCATTGTGCATTGTCTGGGCGTGATATTTCTGAGCTTGTCATAATTCAAATCCCCTGGGAATTATGGGAGAATGTATTTTCTACTACCTCAATTAAGATACATCCCTCTCAGTTTTAAACAGATGCCATGTGTTTAAAGTTAGAACTAGTCATTCTTGCTTCACACTTCTATTTTTTTTTTCCTGTTACTTTAAAGATTCGGAGAGTACTATTTTGAATAATTTGGCTACAGTATTTCCCCCTCCCCCAGTCTCTACGGAGCTTCTCACTCCTGTGCTTATAGCTCCGGGGTCTGGCCTCTACCCAAGTGTCTCACTGGGGATCTAAATTCTTTAGCCTTACTCTCACATTAGCTAGAGGTGACCGGCTAATGTGAGCACAGTCAGCCCTTCTTATCTGTGGGCTCTGTCACAATTTGTTGAATCCGTAGATGTGAGCTGCAGACGTGGAGGGCTGTGGGTGCTATAACGGACTTGAGCATCCACAGTTTTTGGTATTCACTGGGGTTCTAGTACCAAACCCCAGTGCATCCTGCATTACGATTATGCAGCCAGGTTCACAGCATCGGCGTGTCGAGCCCAGAAGGGCTAGTATAATGCACACTAGGATGTCACCCCTATGAAATTACTCTGAACTTTTGAGTCTTCTACTGCAACTGAGACCAAAAGAGCTCCATTCGAACATTATGTTATAATTTATTGAAAAGCCACATTCTTGGTCCTGGGGAAACAGTAGCAAAGAGGGACAAGGTCCCTGCTTTATATTCAAGTAGAGAAACAGAGTAAGCAATGGGACTTCTAGAGATATGCTCTCAAGAAAGTGTCAAATACATATGTGTGTGTGTGTGTATTCATACATATATTTATCATATCACATGTGCTATGAAGAAAAGGAAGCAGTTTGAGCTAAAAACTGAGTAGAAAGATTTATTGTTGAGGTGGTTACTCAAGGTCTCTCTGAGGGATGGGGATTCCAGGCAGAGGGAAGAGCTCATTCCCAGGTCCTGAGACAGAGATGCGCTTGGTGAGAACAAGGAGGTGAATGAAGAAAGGCAGAGAGGCGACAGAGATGAGAATGTGTGATAGAAGAGGGTGGGGAGCAGGGCTTCGAAGGCCAAGGAAGGAGGTAAGATTATACTCTAACTTCCTAATAGGAAGCCAGGTGTTGGAGGGTTTGAGCAAGACAGTGATATGTTCGGCTTTATACTGGGGAAAAAAAAAAAAGACTCTCGCTTCCTGATGGAGAGTAAACTTTAGGAGGCAAAATGGAAGCAGGGAGACAGGTGTGAAGTATGAAACATCCTCTGTCCTTTAATCTGTTTAAGCATAAAATCACCTATATATTTTTCAAGGAGCTGTGATTAATAATATAGAGAAACTATATTTCAAGTTGATCATAAGCTTATTAAAGGAAACACCAGGAAATTTAAGATAGATTGTACTCTAGTTGCTTATGTGCTTGGGTAACTAGAAAGATAAACTGCCTTTCCTCTCTTCCTCTTCGTAGTGAACAAAAGAGCATGACAGCCTTTGTCTAAGAATTTAACTCAGTGAGGAGGGGCTCTTGCAAGTCATACATTCAAAGCTTCAGCTGAGTTCCTCCACAGGAAGTAAATCTCAGACCTGAGTTCTGCAGTAGAGGTTGAACAAAACTGAATTTCTTTTTATGAGACAAATCTTGGAGAAATTCTCCACATCCCCCTCCCCCACCACCAAAACTGAAGGGAATAAAATGGAGAGAAAAGAAGAGAGAGGAGGGCTAAGGAAAGAGATGGGAGATTAGGTTATAAGCTGAGAAAATGGCAGAGGAAGTGTCTGTGTTTTTAAGAATGGAGATGCCTGCTTTTCCATTTTAAATTTCATGCCTTCCTGCAGTGTAAATCCTTCCAGCTCGTAACTTCAGTCATCTGCTCACTCAGGTTCTCTGTCACGCAAGGTAGTTGACTGAATTCAAGAAAAACAAAATGATCCCTAAAATTAATATGAAACATAAGACTCTCTGAAAATTTGCAGAAATACTGAGTATTGACCATTCCAAAACTGATGAATGGATTCAAGGTAATAGTACATAGAACTTAAACAGCAATCTTTCCCCACTTGTTAATTGTTTTTTCACGGGATAAAAAACTTGTAAAGAAAGGAGAGTGATTTCAAAGTCAATAGAACTAACATCTACTTCAAATACTGTTCAAGTAGTAATCTTGAACAAGACGTCAATAAAATTGATAAACTCTAAAATGTTAGAAATAAAAGGGATCATATTTTGCCTAATGCCCTGCGCCAATAGACTTTGAGTTTTTAGGAAAAATTATTAAATTCTATATATTCAACAGGAATAGCATTCATGTCACTCATATTTTTTGTTACTCTATATAGCTATGTGCACATACACACATAAGCCTTTCTAGGGAAAGATGCTAAAAACGACTCACAATATGAACTTCCATGTGCTTCACGATCCTAAAGATATCCCTGATTATTCATGTGAAGCCATACGACATCTGAAAATAATGATTTCTCAGCATCTTTGAAGCTAACCAGGCAAATCACCTGAAAGCATTAATAACTTGCACTTATATATCATTTTATAATTTTCCAAAATACTTCCACATGTATTATTCATTATTTCTATTTAACAAATATGTACTGGCTGCACACTTTATATTCAGCACCAATTTGGCCAAAACCCAGGCAAATTTAGTGTGAAATTGAGGTGTAAGGGCATGGAGGGAAGGCAGAAGAGACGGCCTTCTCAGGATACTCAGTAAAAAAAAAAAAAAAAAAAAAGTCTTACAGCGTGAATCCTGAGTGGCCCATTGGAAAATAAACCCTGATCACATAAAATGAGATTTAATGCTAAATGAGGCCTGTTTTATATGGGCAACCCTAGATAAACTCTGTACCACCGAGGGTATCTCATTTTGCTGCCGCACAATTTCCCGTGGACATTAACAGCCTTCCTCAGGGAGGAAAATACTTTTAAATCATTCTATTTGTTGCAAAACATTACTTTAGTCTAAGTCACGGGTAAGTTAAGCCACATAAAAATGTAATATCCTTGAAGTGTAAACAAAACAAAACAAAACAAAACGACATAAAAATGATGCAGTTAAGAAGGTGAAGATGCTTCCTGAGTGAAAAAAAGAATGAGGTTTCTGGAGGAAATTGTTTTCAGGGCCAGCTGAAGGACATTATGATAGAGATCATTGCTTGCTTTAACATAATTTCAGAGGCAGTTAATGTTGAACAAGAAAGGAGAGAAAACCCAAGACAGTGAAAGGGTGATTAATTCAGAATCTTAGTTTTAATTTCCAAGGACTATATGGTCAAGCAACACTTCATAGTGGAAAACTGAACAACTAGATTTATATTTTGCTCTTTTGCTTTGTGATAAGGAAATGTTCTAGGTGTTTATTCTATTAACACATCAGTATTTCCACTCCATTTTACCAACTGATCTACACAAAGCAGGTAAAGAACAGTGCTCTGTAGGTTGAAGCCAGGTATGGCAAACCTTCAACAGAATGATTTTCTGATACCCCCAGAGAATGGCACAAATGATGCTTCTGGGGTGGAGCCCTGAGGGGAGAGGAGGTTAGCTGCGCTTTGTAACCAGAAGTGTAAAAACTCTCCTCCACCTGCCAGCGCATGCCCTGATCCCACACCAGATGAGTGCCAACCATGCCAAGAGAAAGTTGCTAAAAACCAACCAAAAAGTCAGAAACCAGGCAGCAACTGTACAAGGGATGAAAAACAACAATAAGGACAAAGCCATTGAGAGAGAGAGGAAATTGCCTGGAATTCACACCTTCATTGGCTTAATTAATGACTATTGGCAGGTGCCTACCTTGTGCCCGTCTCTGAACTGGGCAATGAGACACAGCAGAGAGAACACACTGGTCTCAGCAATCTTATTGGCAAAAGGAGACAGACACTAAACAAGAGGATGCAAGATCATGAGTCACATAAAGGAGAAATACAAAGTGCTGTAAGAACTTGTAATGGGCAGGGGCTCACCTAGTCTGAGTCTTTAGGAAAAGCAGTGAAGTTTTTGCTGAGACTGGAATGATGAGTAGTGTTTCCTCTCTCCCTCCCTCCCTCCCTTCCTTCCATCCTTCCTTCCTCCTTCAGTCCTAATCACTTAGCAACATAAGTAGAGCATAAAACAACAGAGAACATAAAATAGCAGACTGTCTGGCACATAATAAGCTCTCAATGAGTATTTGTTAGTGAGTTAAAAAATGATTATTCAGACTTCTAGTTCCAAGACTGAGTAGTCCATTTCTCCCACGTCCTCTCTATTACAACCAAAAATCCCCGGACATAACACAACAGCAGCAAACACAGGAAGTCTCTGGATGGTGGAAGAAGAAGGCAGACTGCTTATGAACTTGAGGACAATCTGCCAGTGAGTCTCCTGGGTTTCCGTATTGCCTTCTTCCAAGGAGGGTGCCTTGGGAGAGACCCCCGGTCATGGGGGACTGGCACCCCTACTGAAGCTGACCTTGCCCTCTCTCTCCTCTGTGTAAGTAAAGTGTTGCTCCCTCCAGTACTTGACTGCACTGTATTTTCCTTGGCATCTCCAGTACCAAAATGCAATGGGCAGAAGTGTTTATTGAGCCCTCCCATGGGACTGATAACAGGTACTTTGCTTCACAGATTTTTTTTTTCAATTTTTTATTGTGGTAAAATACATGCAAGATAAAATTTACCATCGTCAGCATTTAAAGTGTGTAATTCACTGGTTTTTAATACATTCATAGTATTGCACTATCCTTACCACCATCCATCTCCCAAGTCACACAATTAAGCATTTTTGGAATTGCTGCAACAGGCAAGTGGTTTATCTACCTGTATCGTTTTTCCAAATTGATCAATGTTCCATTTCCTTCTCTTTTTCTGATTGTAGCACAAGGGTTAAGCTTTCCTCTGCAAAAGAGTATAATTAACACAGCTGTGTGTGTGTGTGACCATTCTTTTGAACTACTTAACTTGTTCATTCAGGTTCAACATTAAGAGGCCTCAGGCCACAGTTACAATGAGATGCACATTTTGGAGGCTACATTAATACAGTAATGCATTTCATGCTGTTGTTCCATAATTTGCCTAATCAAATAAAATGAGGTCAAGCATTACATTGGTAGGGTCCAACCTCCCCATCCATACAGTTACATTTAGCTAATTACATAAGAAATTACTCGTCTTCCAAGGGTTTGTTTGCATTGTTTAAACTAGTTAGAAGTCAGAATTTAATCAGTGTATTCTATTTGTCTCCTAAAATCTAGTGAGACAATTTCTCCTCCTGAGTCAAGCCAAAGTATATGGGAACAATGTGTGGGTCTTAATTAGTTAGCTAAACATATAGTTATTTATTGATTACTGGCTACATAACAGGCACTTTGTTGGCCACTTATTCATAGCAGTGAAAAAGACAGAAACACAACCCTCACCTTTCATGAAGATCCTTATGACCTGTGAGGTACCATATTCATGGGTCCCAGACATCTTTGGATGAGGGGAGCATTATCCTGCCTCCCACACTAATACAGAGAATGAATTTAAGAATTAGGCCTGTGATGATATCTTCTTGAAATAAATTTATTTCAAGTAACAGTTTAAATTCATATCATATGCCTCGAGAATGGAACTAAATTAAAAACTACTCAAATTCTCATAGGCATTTGAAAATTTCTGTTAGTTTCAATTTCAGATAAATCCAATTTATTGAAACCCAGGTGGATTGTATTTTTTCTCATGCCAACTGAGATGTCTTTTTCTGATAATTTTGAAAGGCTCAACATTCTCAGATTCTTTGTCTGTAGTTAGTTGGCCACACACACCATACAACTTCCTAATTCTAAATTATAGCTTTCAGTTTTCCTGTTGTGAGACTAAAGAACACTGCTAGAAGATGTTGACTCAGTTACCAGTTGGCACCATAGATATATAGTATATATACACACACACACACACACATATATTTTTTATATATATATATAAATTATATATTAACTTGTTAGGGTTTTATATTATATATATAATGTGTATATATTTAAATATATATAATGTATGTATATTTATATATAAAATATATATTTATACATATAATGCATATATTTATGTATAATGTATATATATTTATACATATATAAAATGCATATACACACACACACATCTGCACAGTTTTTCAGTATCATATACAGGTCTACTACAATTGAGGATAAATAACTCTTCAGGAAGGCAATTTTGAAATCTGGCATAAAATCCTTAACATGTGCACTCTCTAGACTCAATTAGGTTTGCTTTATGTTTCCTTTGATGTATTTATAGGCAATTAAAAAAATGAGATGCTTAGTAACTTTTTATACAACTCTCTGTACTGTTATCATTATGAGTTTTTTCTTAATGGCAAATTTAATCCACACACAAAAACTACTTTTGAATGGGAAAAACAAATCAATGGAAACAGTTGATTTTCACAAAATTCATTTATTCTAAATATAGGATAGCATGAAGTAAATAAGAATCCAACATTATTTGGAGTAGTTCTCTAAACAGTTGCAGAAACAGGGAAATTTATGAAGAAATATCTCCTGATAAAAGGTAAGGTATGGAACAGAGTTTTTGATATTAAATGTGGGCAGTGACTTAGGAGATAGTCACTAGGATGTGCCACTGTCATCTCACACTAAACAGCAACAATAACAACAACAAATAATCACTCTTCTTGACCCCACGTAGCTTGGCAGTTCCTATGTCCATCAGTTCATCAATCAATCATGCCATCTAGAAATCATAGTCAATTTCTTCCTCTCTTTATTTTCCTAGTTCTTACTAGTACTAATTTTTCCTTTCGCTTCTTTGCTACTAGTGTTCCAATCAATTTAATCTTACCAATACTATTCAATAGATCTCTCTGAGATAAAGGAAAACTTCTGTAAATCTGCACTGACAATATGGTAGCCACTAGCAACATGTGGCTATTGAGCACTTGAAATAAAACTAGAAAGACTGAGAAACTGAATTTTCAAATTTATTTATTTTATTTTAACTTGTAAGCAGTTATCTACATGCTATGACTAATGTCTACTGTGTTGGACAAAACAGGTCAAGGGCTTCATAATCTCACTCCATCCGTATATATATTTAGTCACTTGAAAGTATCTTTTGGGGGAAAACCTACTTGTTCCCAGGAATAGTAGAGATTCACATTCCCCAAGGATCTGGTGGCCAAGAAAAGAATGTGATAGAGGTGTGTGTGCAGGGTGTTGTGAGAGAATGGACAGAGACTAACTAGGTGCTGAGAAAAGGCTTCTTGAGGAAGGTGGTGCTTGAAGTGAGATGTGATGGGTCAAGAGTGCAGAGGAAAGAAGAGCAGACAGAGAGGAATGTATAATGTTAGCAAGGCAATAGAGAGCAGTCCATTTGGGGGGAAATTATAGAAGTTCAAAGTGGATGAAATCTAAAATCCAAAGTAAGGAGAATGTCATGAGGTGGGCTTAGGAAGTTAAGCAAAGACTCCAGAGTGGTGTCTAACCTTTCTTTCATTTTCTATTTTAAAGTGCTTATAACATATTTATTGCATACTAATCCAGGTTATTTTGCTTTTTATTTGTTTATTTTTAAGCAAAAAAGAGAAATAATTAGATGAGCACATTGGAAATGTAATAAAATACAAGAGGGAGAATGGGTTGGAAGGTGTAAAATTTGTGGGGGTGTCAGTTGGGAGATTGTTGCCATGATCTTAGTCTATAATGGCAGTAGGGAGAGAAAGTAAAATGTACAGGAAAAAATACTACAGAGCTAGAATCAACAAGATTTGGTGATTGACTACCTGTATAAGTTGAAGATAGTCAGGGAATCAAAACATTTCATAGGTCTCTGACTCTGGAAAATGTGGTTTGCAAGGGACTGGTGACGTCATTCATTAATGTAGGAAGCTTTGACCTGGGCAAAGAGTCATTTCTAAGATAAGTCACATTGTAGGCAGAAGACCTCAGTTCTTTGACATGTGAACCCCTTGATAGAGCTCCTTGAATCCCTCCATGGCATAGAAGGTTTTATGTGCCAGATCAAGCGATGAGAGAGAGACAGAGAGAGAGAGGATGGTTTTTATGACCCAGTCTTGGAAGTCGTGCACTCCCACTTCCTCCACAGCCCATTTGCTAGAAGGGAGTCACTTTGTCCAGCTCAGTCAATGCCAGGGTGTTGGGCTCCACCTTTAGAAGGAAAGGTGTCAAAGAATTTGTGGGCATATTTTAAAACTACTGCACTACTATAGGAGAAATATGAGCTTATTTATTAAAATAGTTAACTTTGCTCTAAATAGAGGGGAACTACGAGCTCAGTTCTGGTCCCCGAGTTTACCTCTGTGAAATATGTAAATGGAAATTTTCAGTAGACTTTCAGATGGTTTTATGTTTCTGGAGAGATATTGGTTGAAGCCATAGGAATGGATAAAAATAACTCAAAGAAAGAATGGTGACTGAAGAAGAGGGCCAAAGACACAAGCTCTTCTAGGGAACCATTTGTAGGGAATTCCTGCAATAGGAAGACATTGATGGAAGTGGAGCCCAAAAATGACTCTAAGAACTAATAGTCAAGCTGTGTGCGGAGAATGAAGAAAGAGTGACAGCATTCTGAAAAGGAAGGGCTGAGTATGACACACATTGACTTCAGTTTATGCACTACTCCTGCAGAGGAAGATTGGGGGACATTAAGGGGATTTTTAGTGATAGTTTATATTTTATATTTTATTTATTTTTTCAGTAAGATAGAAATCAAGAAAACACAAATGTCGGATTTGTTTAATCTGAATAGCGAATAATGAATGTTATGTTGTTACATGTGCTTTCATATTTGAAACACCTGTGTATTTGAAATACTTACATTAATAAAATTCAAAGGAACTGATTAACTTTGTCAAGCCCTGCAGAAGGTCAAGAAAGGCAAGAACTGAAAAATGTCCACTGGATTTAGTAATAAAGTGGTTAATAGGGTCCTTGGTAAAAATAATTTCAGCAAACTAGGGGTGGTAGAAGCCAGATTCCAGTGGGATAAGAAGTTACTATAGAGAGGTTGGCTGGAAAGGTCAGAAATAGGTCTCTGTAGGCTCAGAATTATAGAAGCTATTATACTTTTGTCACTGTTTCTTTCTAAAACAAGGTAACTTAAATTTATTTCTAGACCAAGGTGGGGGGAAAAGCCACCAGAGAGGGGAGACTTGCCATTCCAGACTAAAACCGCTGAAGAGCAGAACAAGATCCCAAATGCAGACGGAAGGCTTGTCATGAGAGGACGTGGGAAAATAGGGGCTCCTGCCATAGCGGGAAAGAGGGAGTCACTGAGACAGACAGATGAGACTGGGGACCTTGATAAGCCTGATGAAACTCTGGATCTCCTTTTCGGGAATCAGAAACTGATTTGTCACAGAACTGTTCCTAGTGCCTGAGAGTAACTGCCTGAGATTCACACACTGGTTTCTCAGAAGCAGATGGTGGGATGGAGCCTTGGATGTGATTGTTTATTGAGGATCATTACCTATGAAGGAGTGGAAGTCATCTAATGACTTTTTGTGGACCACTTAGTGAATAAGCTGCAGATCATTCATACAGTCAAAATAAATGTATCAATATAAATGAATCACAGGAATATGACAGTGAGTGAAAAAAGCAACCAGCCACAGGTTATCTACCATATGATAAAATTTATGTCAGTTTAAAAAACAAAACAATAGTATATTTTATGTTGTAAATAAATATAGAGAGAGTAAAAATACAAAAAATTCATGGGAAAGATACAAATCAACTTGGTTACCTATGATGGCCCGTGAAATATAAAGGAATGGGAAGTTCTGTGAGGCAAATATGTCAAGCCTTGTGCTTGACACATAGTAAGCACTATAGGTGTTAGCTAATATAATAATAAAACATGCTAATATGTTTATTCTTACTGGTATCCATGTAGGTGTCTGTTATATTGTTTTGTTGTTGTGTGTTTAAAAGCATTCATACTTCATGATTTAAAAAAAAATGAACACCATCAGGAACACTTTCCTAATTATACAAGGACAATAATATTGATTTCCAACATAATACATGACTTTAATCTCAACTTTCTGAGGGCCAAACTCCTGTGAATGTCCAAGTGAAATAGTCAAGTCAATCACATACTGTTTGGCTGAACACACACATGCACACACATATTCACACACGAGCATCCTCTTGGTGTAACATAAGCACCAATAACCTCATTTAAAGGCTGAGGCCCTGTGCATTTGTCTTTTCTCTCTATCTGATGAATTCTTCAAGGGCAGGACAGTGTCCCTTTATGCTCGGCCAGCCGTCCCTGGCATATTGTAAGCACTCAATAAATAATAATTAATTCAGTCGTTTAATAAATAATCCTGCATTTACTCAATAAATAATAATTAATGATAAAGTGACCGAAAAGAATGGCAAAATTTGAAGAAAAATGTTATAGATGAGATATTTACCTGTTTAAATTGAATTAAATGTCATTTTTGCAGAAGATGTACTTAGAACCTGAGTCCTACGAATTTGATATAGATACTTATGCCTTAGATTTTAGAACACTCTTGTTCTTTTAGTTCATCTCATCACCAGTGTCTCAGCTGTATTCACATACATTTATATAAACCTGTAATATGCATGTGTGCATTCATACATTTATCCATGTCCCTGTATTTGTATACATATATACATTTATACATGCATAAACACTTTTTTCCCATCTCAGTCTATATATCACTGACCCTTGGCAAGCCTGTGAGGCATTACATTTATTTTTGTGAGTGTGTATGTGGGAGGAAGTCACTCCATTTTGCCGACTTGTAACCCAGATCTTCTATGCCTCAAGTCCTTAACTATCATAGGAGTTAGTAATATTATTACTATCAGATTACTATTTAGTTAATCTCATAAACTAACTTGTCATGAGGTATTAGTAGCTCAGTGAATTACTTTCTTACCTTAATAAGAACTGTTGCTACTTTCCTCTTAAAAAGTGATTGCGTGAATTCCAGAGATACCTGTGTTGGAAGTACAATTAAACAGGGATCCTTTTGGTGCTGCTCAAAGTATGGCATATTTATTCTTGCTACTGAATTCAGATGGAAAGTGAAAAATAAATTCACCCTGTTATTTGTTTCCATACATCTAGCTCCTTCATCAAACAGATCAAACAATTAGAAATACCGATTTTGTATTACTTTACTTTTAGGTTGTACAGACATAGTCTTATTAAAATTTAAACCAGAGCTCAAAAGCCCATTTGGTAAACAGAGCAGCACATTAAAAATCATGTGTCATGTTGTAAATCAATCCAAGTTGATATGACCACAAGCGTCTACCAAATTTCCAGTTTGTTTTTCACTTGGATATTGTATTTAAGACTCGTATTCATTTAGTCCTTTCCCCTCAATAACTGCAATTGAAATTACTGTTCATCTCATTCACAATCCAGTACGTGCCTCTTAGAAAAACAAATAAATGTCTGCCTTTTCTGAGTTAGTTCCATAGAGCAACTACCAAGAATGAACACCACATTTGAAGAAACATGTTAATTCAGAAAAGGCTTTTACTGATGAGAACAATTTTGCTAAAGTGAAAGCTTTTTTGAAGAGGATAATATAAGAAATAGATGTAATAAAAGGAAGGCTCCCTTTAGATGACAATGAGGTGATAACAAGAGCTTGATGCCATGCTTATGAGTTATTTTGTTATTTTAGTCTAATGGCCGGGAAGGTCCTTTAAAAATCATCTAGGTGGGTATATATTATATGGAGGTAATAGTGAACATGATGGTTTCCATTTGACTTTAAAATAAACTTCAAAGTCAGAGAACTTTTTGTATTATTTTGCGTTGTCAATGTATATACTTTTGAAAGGCATGGTTTTCATATGCAAAATATCTTCCCAACATGTGCCTATTTTAAAAGAATTCTTTATTTGCAATGTAAAAACACAAAAATAAATACATTAATTCAACCAGGGAAATTGGTTAAGTCAACTCTGCCCCTTTAAAACTCACCTTTGTCTCTAATGCCTTCACCATCAAGGAAGATTGAAGACAGGATTCAGCGAGAGCTATCCTTCATATTTTACCTGCTCATTAAATGCCAAGATAGTTTTTTACTCAATGATACAGCTGCCAATGAAAATAGTGAGCAAAGACAACATCAAGGCCATGTTTTCATTTCGATCATTTTTCCCTAGTGAATTACAAGGTTGTGAGCTCTCCGACAACAATTTATATTGACCCAGGCTTCATAAATCTGGTACAGTAGACCGAGTTGCTGAGCTATATGTTGTGATCATGTCTTTCTCCCAACAACATTAATCACTTGCTCAAAAGGAAGTAGCATTTCAAGAGTGCTATATCTCCTGCTCGCGACCAAAAGGACATCTTAACAGAAGCCTTTAATGTTGCCCTTTTTTCCCCCAGGGTTTCCATACTCACTCTTCTCTGTAGGTTCCCAAGCTCTAGCCTATCTTGTACTCATTATTAAGCAATGTCAAAATGAGCAAAAAATATGCAAGGAAGTATAGACCCATGAGAAAATTATTACATTTGTAAAGTACAATTACTAAAGATGGAGACAGAATTAATAGGACACTGGATGCATTTGCCTATGAAAAGAATTAATCTACCATGTCTAGGTTCACTCGAAGTTGGAAATGCATTTGAGACAAAATGATTTTATTTAATTTTCTCCTTCAGGAAATACTAAACTTAGCCGGAAACCAGCCAACACATCTGTCTCTGAAACGTTCCAGGGCAAAGATATTAACAATGGTCCAACAGGTCATGCATCTGGCCACCAAGTGGGAAAAAGGAGGGCTATGACTAATACACAGGAAATTATGCTATTCGACACTATTTTCTATTAGAGAATAAAACAAAGCAAAAAATTAGGCTAGTATGAATGAGATGAAATAAATGAGATTGTTTTCTCACATAATGTGATCGTGCCATTTCTTCCAATTGTTTTAGTACGTAAACAGAAGCATTCTTTTTTACTAAAGAATCACTAAAAGTAAATACATTGCATGGCCTTTTACAGTCTGATTTTTCATTTGCCTTCCTGTAACTGTTAATAGGTACTCTTATGGGAGATTTAATTTCCTTTATGTGCAAAGTAATTTGTAATCAAGTGGGTGGTTACTTTAAAGAGTAAGATGCATTTTGTTGAACACTCTTTTCTCTGACATTACAAGCTAGTCCATACAACATTTCATTCTTCCTTTCCTTTATTCTCTTTAAAAACAAACAAACAAACAAACAAAAAATTTTCATGAAGTGCAAAGTACATAGGGGACACTTAGTTTTAGTGCTTAAGGTAAACATGATGGCATCTTACTGGGGAGAGACAAGGGAAGAGTTCTCAGCATTTAATTTTTTTTCTTACCAGTGTGGGACACTTTCAGAAAATGTTGTTCCTATCCTCCGTTGCATCATTTGTGATATTTTAGAAAACCTTTTAAACAAGAGTTTAACTGTACACAATTCATCAGACTGACTTCTTTCATATTGCTGGCAGTTTTAATTATTGTTGATAATATTGATTTTCCAATTGTACTGAGTCTGAAAATAGAAAGGTCAATTGAGTTCACTTTTAAAAATACATAAAATGGTAATACTTTTCCCCAACTCTTTGCGCAAAGGACTAAAGTTTTAATCTCACTTCTGCTACTAACTGGCAGCTTGTAAAGCCATGGATTCTCTCAGCTTTATCTGTATGAGAAAGACCATTTTTAATACTACAATCTCATGATGGATGGAGAACCAGATTGCTGAAAGATTTGTTCGCTGCTTATTAAGTCATTTTAAAACCATCTGTACCTGGACTACATTTTGCTTACAATAAAATTAAAATGAGTCTGTGGGTAATAAAGACATTTAAAGGAATGTTGGATAATACAATTCAAAGCACAAAAACAATACCAACACTAACATTCTTTTGTACAAATACAGTGTAATATGATAGTAAAACCGTTGTATCAATAATACTTTTATGATGTAAGATAGTCTTACAAGTTATAAATGCACAAAAAAAGGTAAAGAAGGAAAAAGTTCCTCACAATCTTAGAGGGATTAATGTTGTTTTATAATTTTTACTCCCACTTTTTTTTTCTGTTCACACAGTATTTTAAATTGAATGCAAATTTATAAATTAGGATGTCTACAGAATCTTAAAAAAAAATTTTAATTAAAAAAATTTTAATTGAGATATAGTCAGTTATAATGTGTCAGTTTCTGGTGTAATGGCCCAGTCATGCCTATGTATACATATATTCATTTTCATATTAATTGAAGCAAAAACACTTTCTATGATCAAGAAACTCTTCTTGCACAAATGAAAATAATTTAAATCACACAAAAGAATATTTTTAAAGGTTATTATTTCAAAGAGCAGGTCTTTGACAGTATCCCTCTTCCTCAACTGTTAGCCTGATTATTTCACAAAAATCAGATCAAGGTCCTTCAATATTGAAATATCAGCAGGGTTCTAGGAATATCCCAAGAGAAACTAAACAGGGAATGGGAGGATTGAGATGGTGATAGGTATTTTGAGTTTTTCATGTAGAAGATAATTTTATATATATATATTTTTTTCTGTATAGAGGAGTTAAATGACAAGAAATGAAAGCTGTCTCAAGCAATGCCATGGCAATGACCACAATACCAAGAAAACTGAGTTAATCCATTTTCAAAAAACTAATCCAATTAGAAAGTACAGGAAAAAACTTACTAAAAGACTTGAGCCACACTCTTCCTGAAAGCTTTTCCAGTATCTTCCATGTGCTAAAGAGTTTTAAGTCTTTACCTCCAGTGTGGGCTCTCTTCTTACTCCAGACTCATGTGCCCAACTGTCTCTGACCAACCATTTGGATGGTTCAGAGTCAGCTTATCCCCCAAATGTTCAAAACTGAACCTACACATTTACCCAAGCCAGAAACAAATGGTGAAACCCTCTTCCCTTCAAACTCCAAATTCAATCTCTAGTCAAGTCCTGGCAGTGTGCTATGTAAACGCCTCTCACCTCTGTGTCACTTCTCCCTATCACATGCTAACTCCCTCCTTCAGACCACCATTGTCTCTCATCCAAATACGCTAAAACAGCCTCCTTACTGACCTTCGGGAAACCCTGCCCCTCTCCAACCCACACTGCAGTAAGAAAGAGCGACTGGGGGTGAAGTGGGAGGGGACTAAGTGAAACTGATTTAGACCCATCTTTGATGAAATCTTTAAATATTTTCTGAGTCCAAACAATTGAAAGAGGATTCCAGTGGCTCTCTGATCTGGTTCTTGCTTTCCTCCCAAGCACCATCTCTCAAAATCTCTTGCTTTAAACTCAAAGTTCTAAACTAACTGAAACACTGTACTTCAATATAACATGCTCCTCTCTTCTTGGATCTCTTCCCATTTTGGACTTTGCTCGAAAATTATGTTCCTACCCTTTGCGTGGCTAATCTCTACTTATCTTTTCATTATCATCCCTCAGGTCACTTTCAAAACGTAGACTTCACTACCCTCAAAGGCTTGGCTAGATACCCCATCTGGTATGCTCCCAAATCACCTTGCCTTCCTCTCTAGAGGATCTACCTACTGTGTTGAGATTCCTGGCTACTTGGAAGGTAGGAATTGTGTTTTTGTAACCATTGTATCCCCAGGCCTATATTTTCTAGATTTCTCCCAGTTTCCCATCTATGCCTTTTGGCTCCATCCAGCAGAACCATCCATAACTTGATGAACATGTCTGCACCATCGTTTCTCTCTCCATTACTTCCCCTTGAAATCACCCTCATTACCCAAATCTTCCTTGTTCCTCAAAGTCCAGCTCTTTTAGCACCCTATCCATGCACACTTTCCTGGTTACACAGTGCAAAACTCTTCAGAGCTTTTGTAACAGTTGTGTAACATGTAACAGGCCTTGTATGTTAAACACCTTTTTGCCAGTCTTCTTCTCTTCCTCAGAAGACACTTTCTTCCAATTCATTGGCATGGCATATCTTTCCATTTGTTTGTGTCATCTTCAATTTCTTTCATCAACGTCTTTGATTTTTCACCTTGATTTGACTTATTCCTTGATATTTTATTATTTTTGATGTAATTGTAAAGGGGATTATTTTCTTAATTTCTCTTTCTGGTAGTTTGTTATTAGTGTATAGACACTCAGATGTCTGTATATTAATTTTATATCCTGCAACTTTATTGAATTCTTTCATTAGTTCTAACAATTTTTAGTTGTTTATTTAGAGTTTTCTATATATAGCATTTGCCATTTGCAAACAGTGACAGGTTTGCTTCTTCCTTTCCAATTTTGATTCCTTTTCTTTCTTTTTCTTATGTGATTGCTGTGTCTAGGACTTTCAATACTATGTTGAATAAAAGTGGCAAGAGAGTGGGTGTCCTTATCTTGTTCCTGCTCTTCGGGGAAACGTTTTCAGTTTCTCACTGTTTAGTATGGTGTTAGCTGTGGCTTTGCCATATATGGCTTTTTTATGTTAAGTATACCCTTTTTGAAACATGGTAACCAGGAGGCTGATTGAGCTTTTAAGGTCATATGGAAACCACTGGCAGATTAACATCTGCACTTCTAAAAAGTGTCCTAAGCCTTATGCTATTATTCTTCCTTTTAAATGTTACGTTAACACTTAATAAAGTCTATCAATAAACTGATTCTTAAAGTAATAATCTTATTTAGATGACAGAATCTTCATTAACTGGTCATTTACTTATTCATTTAAAAAATATTTCTTGAACCCAAGTAACAAGCCAGGCATGCTCAGAACTAGCAATAACATAATGAATATATGAATCCTTGCTCTGAAGAGGCTAACTGGGTGTGTGTTGGGGGATGGTAGGTGGTGAGTAACAGACATTAAGCAAGCAAATAAGTAAGTAGATAAATTAAATAAATAAATAAATAAGCAGGCAAATAAGCAAATGTCTACAGATGGTAAAAAGTACTGTGGAGAATATAAACTGGGTGGTAAAGGAGAGAGTAACTGGTGAGTCTCTTTCAGATAAGATGACCAGAGGAGTGTTCTCAGAGGAGGCAATAAGCGAACTGAAATCTAAAAGATGCAGAGAGCTGAAGAGAATTCTGGGAAGAGGGAACACCAAGTTCTGAGGCTGGGAGGGATTTTATGAGCTTGAGGGAAAAAAAGGAGGTTAGTGTGGTTGGAGTGTGGTGAATAAGGTAGGGGGCCATAACAATATACAGACTGGGTGGCTTAAATTGCAAAAACTTATTTGGAGGCTGGAAGTCTGAGGTCAGGGAACCAGCACGGTCAAGTTCTGGTGAGAGCTCTCTTCCTGGTTTGCAGACGGCCATCTTTTTTCTATGTCTACATGTTGCTTTTCCTTGGGATGTGCATAGAAAGAGAGCAAGAGGATCTCCCTCTCTTCCTCATCTTATAAGGGCACCAGTCTTATTGGGTTAGGACCGCACCCTGATGACCTCATTTAACCTTAATTATCTCTTCACAGTCCTATCTTCAAATATGGTCACACTGGGGGCTGGGACTTCAATATATCAATTTTGTGGCTATCCAATACAATCCATAGCAGGAGCATATTATAAATAAGGATGGAAAGAAAAGTGGTCTATATCATGCACTACCTGGTAAAAAATTTGGATTCATTTAGAAAGCAAAGAAAAAATATATAAAAATAGGAAAACCTTAAGTACTAACTCAGCTTTCTTTCAGCTTCTAGAAAATGTATTCATCTAGTGGAAACTTATTAAGCCCCTGTATCAGAGAGACACTATGCCAAGCTCTAAGATTGCAAAGATCAATCAATCATAGATGACCTCTGAGGAGCTCACAACTGAAGAAGCACACAGGGGAAAAATAAACTCATGGAGAAGGAGAATCTTTTCAACAAATAGCTTGGAAACAACTTTGACTCCTATTTCTCAGCATATGCAAAAATTAATTGGCACTAGATCATATAGACCTTAGTGTAAAAGTTAAAGCTACAAAGCTTATAGAAGTAAACATAGAAGAATATTTCATAATCCTGGGATAGGCAAAGAGTTTTTAGACATATATATATAAACATATATAATATATTACTTGTTAATCAATTTTAATAAACAATATAATGCAATGTGTATTATAATTATAATATAATACCATATAATTAAAATACAATATATACAATGTAATACAATAATTGGAACTTGGACTTCATCAAAATTAATTTAAAAACTTTTGCTTATGAAAAGACAGAAAATGAAAAGGCAAGTGACAAACTCAGAGAAAAGATTCACAATACATTCATTAATCTGATAAAGGATTTGTATAGCCAGCATATATAAACTAAGTCTTACATTTGAATGTCAAAAAGACAAACCATAACACATGGGGAAACAGAAGCTTCCTAAAATAAAAGGTATATAAATGATCAATAAGCACATGAGAAGATGTTCACCATCATTAGTCACCAGCGAAATGCAGTTTAAAACCAAAAAGAGATAGCACTGCACTCACTAGCATTGCTAAACAGGAAGACAGGCGATGCCAAATGTTGGTAATGAAGTGGAGAAAGTCAACTCTCACATTTCTAGTAGAATTGCAAAGTGGTATAACCATTTAGAAAAACAGTTTAGTACATCCTAATAAAGTTAAACATATAATTCAGCAATTCCATTCCTTTGTATTTACCCAAGATATATGATAACATGTATCCAATAAAAACTTGTACTTGCATGCCCATAGTAACTTTATTCATAACAACCAATAACTAGAAACAATCAAACATCCATTAAGGGGAAAATAGGTATCAACTTGTGCTATATTCATCTGATGGAAACACAGTAATAAAAATGATGATACAGTCAACATTATGAATGAATCACAAAAATATTATGCTGAGCAGGAGGCAACAACACAAAAAAATACATACAGTGTGATTGTATTTATAGGAAGTTCAGGTGCAAGCAAAACTAGTCTTTAGTGATAAGAACTTAAAAACAAAAAATGTTCCAGGGAAGGGTGAGAATGTGTGGTCAGTATTGATGGAAAGGGAACTTTCAAAGGGTAAAGAAAATCTTCTATATCTTAATTGGATGATGGTTACAAAGGTGTGTCATTTGTCAAAAGTCATCCAACTCTGCTCACGTAAGCTCTGCATGTTCTACTATATGTAAAATAAAAACGAATTATGCTGTACACCAGAAATTGACACATTGTAACTGATTATACTTCCATAAAAAAATTAAATTAAAAATAAAATAAAATAAATCAAACTAAAAGAAAAATAGATTTACTAGTAAATTGTGAGTAATAAGAGGGAAATGCAAAGAAGGGAATAATTATGCCTCAGAGTCTGACTAAATGTAAAGGGGTGAGGAGTGAAGTCTGTGATTCAGCCTGACTTATTGGGGAGCCCATGTTGGGTCCAGACTCAGAGGACTGGACTCACTTGACAATAGTATTTCACTCTACCAGGCACATGCACTAAGCTCCATGGCTGGGTACTTCTTCCTTTCTTTTGTACATATAAGGACAAACAAATATGCCAATAACTACCAGGAGATCCTGACCTAAAGAAGGTAGATTGAAATTTATGATGAGATACGACTCCTCCCGTTAGTAGATACACTGGCTCTGCCCGAGTTTGAACTCTGCTGGAAGGCTGGAGAATCTTCCACTTTGGAACTTGTTTCTGTTGTTATTCTGTTGTGGCCTGAAGAGCGCTAGCCCCCAGGGCACAGGGCAAGCCTCATCTGTTTAGCCTCCTTATTAAGGGAAGGGCGTTCCAGCTTTAGTCTCTCTGGGAAGGGCGGGGATGTTAATGTTTTATGCTCTTACTTGTTAATTTTAAGTACATGCAGAATTACATGCAGTGGTTGAACAGTAGCTTTAAGATCAAAGTCAAAATGAGACAAATTAAAATTAATAAGTTCAAGACATCAGACTAAAAGATTTACAGCTTTTTTAGAGATATACAGAAAAATAAAGAAAGATGAACTTTGCACAGACCCAGATAAATATTTGAATAAGCACTTTCTTCTTGATACCCACTTACATTTCCTTTAAAGACCCTTTTACATCTACCTGTTTCCCTGACTTGCTGCCCCTTTATGCATCATCTCAATACTCACAGCTGCTGTATTTCTGCTAAGAGCTCAATTTATTGGGCTAAGAGCCCAATACTAACTTATTGTCTGTATGATATCATTAAATCTACATTTAATATATTAAATCTATAAACCTATGAGGTGTGCTATTATTCTTCCTTATTTACAGATGAAAAAAACGAAGGCACAGAGGAGATAAGTAACTGGCTCCAAATTACACAGCCTCTAAGAGTGGAGATTTTAACTCAGACAACCTAATAGAGATGGGATTTTTAACCATCAAGCTAATCTATCATCTCCTCCTTGCCCCTTGATCTTTTCTCCCTCTTCCTCTAGTAATAACTTTGTGCTTTTACATACACTATTTAATTTAATCTTTGCAATGACTTTGAGAGGTAGGACTTAAAAATCTTTACAGATTAAAAAAAAAAAACCCAAAACACTTTTTGGGTTTTGAAAGGTTGATAAAGTTTGCATGGCTAGGAAGTGTTGATGATAGCTGAGTTTGAACACTTATCTACCTTCAGAGCTGTGAGTCTTTCTACCTAAGAGACACACTTTTAAATTAGAATTTCTCCCCAGGCCCATTTGTGTTTAGATAAGTTGCTAGTTCACAAACTGTGAAGTTTCAGGCACCTGCGGAAGTTATTTGGGAAGATGGTGTGGGGTGAAGGCTCCGTAAGTGACACCATGTAGTGGCTACGTGTCCCCTTTCTTGTCAGGCTGGTGCCGAGCGCGTGGAAGCGAAGCAGTGGGGACTAGGGGGCCACCTCCATCTCTCCCAAATGCACTGCTGGGTAGTCAGTGTCCACTTGGCTTCTGGTGTTACTGTCTAACCTTGGCATTTGACCTTTCACTTCATAACATTAGCACTCAGTCCGTTTGGAATCCTCTAAATCTGACTCTTCCTTCCATCTGATCTGGACAGTTCAAACAAGGTGGCTTGTTAACTACAGTGTGATCAGGCTTCAGGAAGTGCTAGAGAAAAGATTTTCAACATATCTTTGGAATCCATCTCAGTATATGGTTGACCTAATTCGATTTTACTTAAGCTAATTTTAAAATAGTTTGCATTCTTTGGACAACATTACATGAAATGAACCCAGTAGTGAGTTGGAGGTCAAGAGAGAACCAGGCAGTGTGGAAATAACTGAAACAGGGTGGCATTCGCACATAGTGTTTAAGTATTTTTCAAAATCTTGGAACCTTGTTACTCTTCTAGTCAATTAATATGTTAAGTTTCTCCACATCTTATTTTCCTTATCTTTAAAGTCAAGACATTGAAATTGTTGAGTTTTAAGATCTTTTTCTATAAAATATTATACCTTCTCTATACTGTAATATGTTCTGCCTATGTATTTTTGATTTTTAAAAAATATATATGTAAACTATTATTCATGTATTCATCATTCTTTCATTATTAAATTGTTTGCTCACTTCCCAAAATTTATTGAGAACCTATACGTGCCAGGCACTGTGTTGACTTGGGTGCAGTAAAGGTAAACAAGACACAGCTCCTGCCCCCAAAGAGATCTATGCCTAGAATTGGATAAAACAATACAGAAGGCTAATGAAATTCTCACAGTGACACACTTCCCAGAGATGACAGATGACAACTGCTTTTCCTTTCATCATAAAAACATACAAAAGGTCCATTTACTTCATAAACCAGAAGGCACATGTCATTCTAATTGCACTTCCACCTTTTGTGCAACTTTCTCAGAACCAGTAGGGCTTTTATTTCTTCTGCTGCTTTTTTTTGGTACATAAATGAATAATACAGGAGACAACCAATAGCCAGTTTATACTCCCTGCTGTCCTTCCAAAGCTTCATTGCCCAAAATAAAGGTGCTGCGGAGGTGGAGAACCCAATTTCCATTCTAAGTTTCACACAGTGGATTTCAGTCAATTACAGTTTCTGTTCCTAAGATACAGTTGCTTACGGAGGCAAGTGGCACCCACATTTTTGGGAAACAGTGATTGTGGTCTATAGGAACCATATTCCCCTAATATCTGCTGAGACCCCAGTCAAGAGATCCTGTTCAGTTGCTGTGGGGATGTCATAAATCCGATTCCATTTCCTTTCCCAGGCATCGACTTCTTTTTACCTGGGTTTTGACTCGTCTCAGTAACACAACAAACATCTTGGGGCGGTGGGGGGAACAACATGTTTGTCACTCTTTTTATCCTCACTAATGCATTGGAACTAGGCCATCTGGCTGCCTTTTGGGTAAATCCATTTTATAACAAGATTTTTCGTGTGTGATTCAGTAATTAAACCCCTTTGGATAGAGTTCAAGATGGACCTGCCTTATGCTGAATTTTGCTTTATAGCAAACTGTTAGTCACAGGTGCCAGTGAGTTTATAAATCAGGATGAGAAATCTCTTATAGATTTCAGGAAATTAGTTACCTTACCCCTCCCACCATACCAAATTTCCTTTGAGCTTAGGTCCATTCTTTTCTAGAGGCAGAGCAGAGTGAGAAAGTGCTTAGAATTGCCCTTGGTCTAGCATTACTAAGATTGCTGTCTGCCATCTTTAGCCTAAATCTAACCAGCTGGGGTGGAAAAGTTGAGATTAAGACAGCAGAGTCTTAATGTTGTTTCTTCTTGCTAATGTACAGACACCATGATAGACAACTATTCACTCACTCATTTAATAAGCACTCCTAGATATTAGGCTAGAATCTGAGAAATAACTAGAGAAACTTGTGAGCTCAGCTTCCTTATAACATGACTCATTAGACACCTAATATTCCTTTCTTGTTGTCATCGTTACATAGGGGCTTCAAACATCAAAATGTAACTTGACGTGATATCATCCTTGGAATCTTTTTGGAGACTATTTTGAGCAAAGTACCTTGCCATGTCTTAAACTCAAAAAGTATAAATCAATACAAAAGTGGGATTAAAAGTCAAGTGATCAGTCATGTTTTTCTTGATATCTTGTGGGAAAATGTTCAACTTCTTGGTTAGCTGTGCTTCCAATTTCTTTTGCCACAATTCATGGAAAGTTTGAGAATTTTCTTCTGGTCACTGATTCATATGAAGATTCCTTTGCAAAACATCAACAAATTAATTGGATTCTAGCTCTTTGCTTTTCTTCTTGTTCTCTTCTTTGTACCCACTTTCTGATTGGTGAGATGAGCCATCTCTCTACAGGTCTGTGTGCTTTCTTAGTTATGATGTAGTTACAATGTCATCCATTCGTATCAGCGGCACTGAGAACTTGATAAGGAAAGCAATCCGCTGGGACAGCTAATTGGGTAACAATTCACTTTTATATCAAGCTAAATTATTTGAATCTTTTAAATAGATAATGAGCTTGGAACCTCTTCTCAGGCATAAGAATAGCTTGCCTTGGGAAGAGTAGGCTGTTTGATTTCTGGCATTTCCCCCACTTTAACATAGATTTGCTTCCTTTTTTTTTTTTAATTCTTATTTTTTTTTTTTATTGAAGTGTAGTCAATTTACAATGTTTGTTTCAGGTGTATAGCAAACCGGCTCAGATATATATACACATATACACATATATATTCAGATTCTTTCCCATTGGAGCTCATTACAAGAAACTGAATATAGTTCCCTGTGCTATGCAGTAGGTCCTTGTTGTTTATCTACCTTTTATATAGTAATGTGTAGCTATCAATCCCAAACTCCTATTTGAAACCCTATGAATTGGTACTGTGGTCTAACCTTCTTGAGTAGAGACAGAATGTTCCTGAGAATTGCTGGAAATTCACCAGATGGTAACAGACTTTAGAAAACAAGTTGACTTTGACCTCTTTGTGGCTTCTGTGTTGGCCGACATAAATTGCACTCCCATGAATGGATGGCTGATGTTTGTAATAGAGAGGACTGTGCTATATGGCTTAGGCCTCTGCAAGGCCTAAAAAGGGTACTTAATGGGTTTGGGGCCCTAGACCCATTGTTAGGATTATATTTGGGGTCGCATTTGGGGAAAGTTTTCATCTTGCTCTCCCTGAGGTTCTTAAAAGCTGTTTATACAATTGCAATTCACTTTGAAACCCCCTGAAAATAAACTTATTGAGAGATTTTTAAGGCATTTTTTGTTCTGGTTGGGTCACCTACTCTAAGAGAAAATGATCTAAGTAGAAGCCAAGACGCGCTGCCATCTAGACACGTTCACAAAGAGGCAAATTACTGCAGGTGCAGAAACCTCTCAAAAGCTCACTGAGTTTAGAAAAAAATTAAAAATAGTTCATTGCAATATTGTGAAATGTATTTTTGTCACACATTCTTGTGAGTACTATGGCATGATCATTTCAAAGAATTATCAAACTGATCTTGTAATCACAGGATTTTTGTGCAGCAGTGGCTTTTGGACTTCTGGGTTTTATTCTTCCTGGCCACTGTGGAATGCTGTGGGTATAGTGATAACTACATGACTTTTGAAAGGGATAGTAAAGTTTATTGATGCGTTTTGCAACTTGCTAGTTGGAATCCTTCCTTATTAGTGAGAGGGTAAACTCCCAAGATTCTCCTACTGAGAGTAAAATCTTTGACTCGTGCTTCCTCTGGTTGGTGTAAGCCAGTATTTGCAGATGACAGCACCTAGTGTTAATGACCTGGATTTACATCTGTGACTCTGAGCTGATGGACACTAAGGAGAACAAGGGTAAGAGGCACCGTGAATATTTGAAATGGCAAACAGAAAATGAGCATCAGGAGGATTGCCTCTGCTGGTCAAATTAGTGACCAAAGCAATGCAGTGTGTCACTCTGTAAACAAATTACCTGTTTTTTTCAGAAGTCAAATCAATGGTTAAGTAGGAGAATGGCAGGTGGGGTTCCAGGTAAAGGGCCAAACAAGACTCTTTCTCTCTCTAACAGAGTTGGCAGAAATTATGCCATTGGTGGAAAAGCCCCTATTGCATAAAGAGGTCAGAAGTCTTTGATGGTAAATAGATTTTTAGTTTTTATATTCCTTCTGATATATTAAGCTATTCATCCTAATTTTATTTGAATTAAACTATGTACAGAGATTTTAATTAAAACAAAACTGTTCACCTTTCACAGCCATTCTCCATTCTTGAGTTCCACTTCCCAATATGAATAGCTGTTTCTGATATTTCTCTCCATTTGTCTAAATAATAATTGTACACATACATGTATATGTATGACTGAAACAGTATGGTGTACACCAGAAGTTGACACAACATTGTAAACTGACTATACATCAATAAAATAGATACATAAATAAAATAAATAGCAACTGTAACTGTAATAGTAATTGTTACTACTTAATTAAAAATTTTTAGAGATTATTACTTGATTTCTTACTATAGACAGACAGTATTCAGCCCCCCTCACCCTCTCAGGCACCCAGACTACAGGCTTACATGTTTCCTTCTTCTATCATTTCTAATGTAGTTGTTTTATCACTTTCATTTAGGTCAATATTCAGTCATTTACATTGCTATTACTACATAGATAGGTTTACTGCTGAGCCCTTGATAAAATAAAGTGGTTTTCCATTCATGTGGAATTTTCATTGCTTCTAGAGTTAATAATTGTCTTTTTAAATTTATTTACTTGTAAATTATTAATTCATGGAAATTGTGAAAGAACTGGCCAAATTATCAAATAAACTATCAGTTCAATTATTTTTTTTCTTTGACTCTTCCATATTTCTCCTGGAGTTTTCAATTTTCTTGTTCCAATCTTGATTGCCAACCACTAGACCCTCTGGGATTTCTTTACAGCCTTCTTGTCCTTTTCTGTCTTGGATCCCACATTGCTGTCCCTTTCATATTCTCTGCATTACTAAATTACTCTCATTCTGTTGGAGTGCATCCTTTGTAGCTTTCTCAGAAAAGCTGCCTGAGAAATTGATGTTTTGAAGCATTGCATATCTGAAAATATCTCTATTCCATTTTTTTTCAAACATTGATACTTTGGCTTGCTATAGAATTCTAGGTTGTACTTTTTTTTTTTTACACCTTTCTATTTTATTTCTTAAGGCTGCTGTTGATAAATCTGATACTGTTCTGATTGCTGATCCTTGGTGTATGATTTGTTTTTTGTCTCTCTGAAAGTCTGAAAGCTTTTCAATCTTTTCTTAATTCCATTCCCCCACCTCCAGTATTCTTGCTGAGATCTCTCAATTTGAAATCACAAACACATGTTCCTAAGTTCTAGAAAACATGAAACATTCTTGTATTCTACCTTCAATAATTTCCTCTGACTTTTTAAAATAATTATTTTTCTAGAACACCTGTGAGTTGGATGTTACCCTCTAGGATTGATCCTTTTTCTTATTTTTTTCCCATTTGTTTGTTTTTTGGTTCTACTTTCTGAGCCAAGTCTTCAGCCTTATTTTACAACATCCCTATTAGCTATTTATATTTCTTCTCTCAGATTTTTAAGTTCCCAAAACACTTTCCCATTATTTGAGCATTTTCCATTTTACTATTATTGCATGGCTACAAACTCCATACTTACTTCTATGAGAATGTTAATTATAAAGTTTTCTTTTCATCCTTTATTTTTTGGCCTCTACCTTTTATGTTGGATTCTTTTCTCAAATGTCAGGTTTCTCTTTATATTAAAGAGATAATACATGCATCTGTTTCTGGAAGTATGAAAGATTGGATATTCTAAATATTCCTCTTAAAATAAAATTCTGGATAAAATTTATATAAAATTTTAGTTGAATTCATTTTGGATCTTCAGAAAAGAGTCTACAGAGACCGAAAACAAAATGAAGAAGAACACCTTGAAGGTAAGACACACCCAAGCATGCCTCTAGCCTGAGAGAGTCTAAAGCGAGGGAGAGAGACTAGTGAGATCACTAGATTGGATGGGAGGCTGGAGTAGTGATCCCAGCCTTCCCACTCTTTGGATACAACTTTAAGAATATCTGTGTCATTTCTCATTGTCTTGAATTTAACTTCATTTGTGTACAAAAGATTCATCCCAAAAATTATGGCATTGTGTATGGATGGAGTAAAGGCTATGGAAAAAGTGCAAGTATCAGCAGAATTCTTGGTGGGTGGTGTTTCAGAGACTCTTATTGGTCTACTGGGAGCTAGGGAAAACTCTACTCCTTACCAACAGAAATAGAGTGGACTAAGAAATATTTCTGTTACTTTCCTTCCACCCAAAACTTTTCTTAGGGGTAAACTAAGTCAGATTTTCCATTTAAGTTGTAGCTTCTCTCATTTTCTAACTTGAATGTGTCAAGTTTTAATATGGATTTTGTTGTTGTTGTAGGGTAACAATCGTGAGATACTTCTTTATCTAATGTTATTTCAAATCTCTTTGGTGCTTGTTCAGAACTTTCTTAGTAACTCATCACTTTATAATTCCAATTGGGATGCCACGGCTAAATCAGGAAGCTTTTCTTTTTCCCACTGGAATCATAGATCCCTATTAAATTTCTTTTTTAATATTTTGCTTTTAAACAAATTTTAAAATAGTTTATCTCACAAATGGGCCAAGAAAAAAATCAATTATTCCTCATCCTTTGAGGGTAAGAGTAATAATCTAATACTGAGACTCTTTACTATAGTGTCTAGCTTTAAATTATTTCAGAAACACAAATGTTGGGAGAGAGAGAAACATATGTCTCAGCAAGCAGGTGGCTGCACAAGAAAAGAATCTCCATAATGGCTTGTCTGCATTTCTGGAATCTTGAAATACTGCACAAGCACAGCCTTAAGATAACCATAACAGACAGCAGGGTGTGACTTAATGAGCAAGTAATAAATAGCAAAGAAAAAAATTAAGCTACAGGTGTTACATGGTGATGCATGAAATGGAAGCTCTGAACCATGGAGGAGAACTTAGCCGAGTAATTTTGACACTTCGGCAGGATTTAAAGATCTCTGGATTAAACTAAAGTCTTTTAAAGAAAATAAATATTATTTTAATCCTATGTAATCTACTATGGTAGAAATTATTTCTAATTGGCTGATAATCATGCATTTAATAATTTACTTAATAAACCTTAACTGAGAGCCTATTCTGTGTCAGGCTTTATGTGAGGCACAATAGATGCAAAGACATCTCAAAGTTCATAGTCTAGCAGTAGAGGTGAATAGCAACTGTACAATTATACTACATGATAATGAGTTTGCTGATGAAGGAAGCAAAGGATGCTGTGTAAGAAGGGCCACCTAACCCAGCCTAGAAGACTCTCAGAAGGAGCTGATATTAAGGCCAAGTGAGACTAATTTAGAAGAAGAATAATGCTTAAGTAGCTCCTTCTAGGGAGAGAAGGAAGCATGTACGGAAGCATGAAAGACTTGAGTCAAATCAGTAATTTTGAGTTGAGTACACTGGTATAGAGGGTGCAAGGACTGGGCAGGTAAACTTAGATAAGTGTCATTATAGGATTTAGAAAGATCAAACTGGTGGCAGCATGACATGTAAATTAAAGGGATTACAAGTGAAGGTAGGGAGACAAAAGGCTATTATTGTAAACCACAATGAGAACTAATAAAGTTCTGTACCAGGGTAATCACAGTTGACATGCACAGATGTCAAGATTTAAGAAATGTTCTAAAAAGTAGAATCAACTGAAAATCATGACAAATTTGATATAGGATAGAGGAGTGAGAGGTGCTGGGTCAAAGATGACGTTCAGGTCTCTGATTTGAACAAAGGGTATGAGTCCTGCCATTCACATAGATGGGGTAGTAGTGGGGTGTCTGGGAAGAGAAGCAGGTAGGGAGGGAAACTAAGGGGTTCAGTTTGAGACGGGTTCTGTTTACGATGTCTTTTTAGGCATCCAAGTGGAAATACCCATGAATGATTGTTTATGAAAGCCTAGAAGTCAGGAGGGAGATCTGGGCTTAAAGATGTACAGTTGGGCGTTACTGTACTATAATAATGGTTGACGCTGTTAGTACGAATGTATTGCCCAGAAGGATTGGCCAAGGGATAAACCTAGAGAAATACTGATTCTTAAGGAGCAGGTAGAGAAAGAGCAGATTATAGAAGAGGCTGAAAAGCAATAGCTGATGAGGTCAGACTATAACCATGTAAGAATAGTCCCCCAGAGTCAAAGGAGTTCAAAGAAACAGCCTGCAGTACAGAGGCAATTACCACAGCACCGTTGAGCCAGTTAAGAGTTACAAAGTGGAAAGAGTGATGGTATAAATTATCAATCAATATAAAATAAATTTGAGAATGAAAAAGATTCTGGTAGTTGATTTTATGTATCAACTTGACTGGAACATGTGGTGCCCAGTTTTTTCATAAACATTATTTCTGGATGTGTCTATGAAGGTATTCCTAGATAATATTAGCATTTGAATCAGTAGACTGATTAAAGAAGATTGTTCTCACCAGTGAGGGGTGTGGGCATCATCCAATCAGTTAAAGGCCTGAATACACCAAAAAAGCCAAAGAAGGGAGAATTCACTCTCTGCCTGACTACTTGAGCTGCAACATGGCTTTCTCCAGCTCTCAGACTGGGACTCACATCATTGGCATTCCTGAAACCATTCTCAGGCCTTCAGATTTGGATTGAAATTTAGACCATCAGTTCTCCTGGTTCTCAGGCCTTTGGATTTGGACTGAAATGACACCACCAGCTTTCGTGGGTCTCCAGCTTACAGATGGCAGATTTTCTCAGCCTCTGTAATCATGTGAGCTAAATCCTTATAATGAATCTCTTTCTATATCTCTAGCTGCATTATCTATCTATCTATCTGTCTGTCTATCTATCTATCTACACAATCTGTTGGTTCTGTTTCTCTGGAAAAAAAACCTGACTAATACAGGGATTGTTGTTAAAAATTACAACAGGACAAGTATAAACTAGACATTTTTTTGGAAAGCCGGGATGCATGGTCATCCTACATTTGGAAGAATTATTTCAATGCCATGGTAGGAGTGAAGGCTGCAGAAAGCAAGAGTTAAGGAGTGAGGTGAATTATAAGAAATTAAAGTATGAGTGTACACACTTTTTTTTTTTTTTTTTTTTTTTTTTTTTTTTTTGCTCTAGCTTGTATTTAAAGCAGAAAGACTGAATAGGAGTTAGTGGCAGACAGAGGGTTACAGGAGAGTGTTTTGCATGGTAGAGGCTTGAACAACCTTGTTTGCAAGAGAGAACATGTCAACAGTGAGAGAGGTCAGGGAATTTATCATAAGAGAGAATAAATGATTGAACAACTCCTGTTTGGAAGTTGGAGGGGATGACAGAATTAGCTTCAGAAAAGAGGATAGAACATCTTTTCTAGAGACACAGGAGGGAAAAAAAATAAATAGAAAACAAATATAGCAAATGTGTAGGTGGGTAAGTGTGAAGTTGGACAAGTTTTAACCTGATTGTATTTTTTCTGCAAAATCTGAGAGGAGGCCTTGTGCTGAGAGTGAAAGACGAAATTACAGTATAGGGAGCTTATGAAAAGCAGGTAAGGCTGGAATGGTTTTCCTGGGTAATGAGAGAGAAGCTGATTTGAAACACACTCCAGGATTTTAGGCAATATTAAGGGCCAACTGGACACCATTAACTTACAGTGACATGGATCTACACAGTTTTATGTTTTATTCCCCCATCCCCATCTATTTTAGGTAGCGGGGACTGTGGCATCGACCAGACTGAGGTTATGGTAGGCGGATGCAGCAGCAGGGGACAAAGGATTGAGCAACAAAGGAGCGATTCAAATGCTGCATTACTGTCCACATGGGAACTGGGGACAGGAGAAGGCCGACTGATGGGTAAGAATGGAACCATCAATACATTTCAAGTGTAGTCAAGCATGTGAAACAAAGATGATAATAGCACAAATAAAATAGCTAGAAGAATAGGAAACTGTGTGTAGGGAGTGGACACAGAACTTCAGGATTTCAGGGGTGTGTCAGCTCTGGGTGGTGAGTGGTGGTAAAGTCTCAGTGGTGGCCATGGTGAGTGTCTGCAGTGGGGAAGAAATTGTGTGAATCGTGTTTCCACATGGATGCGGAAATCACTAGTTATCATGATGAAACTTAGAGCGGAAAGGGAAACTTTAAACCAAATACTGAATTAGATGACTGAAGTGACAAAAATGTGGGGATGATGGAGGGGATATCCAGATGTATTTTTACAAGGATTTAGAGAAGCAAAAGTTTGGTGTGGCCATGTGGCGTTAAAGCTACAAATGCTGCCCTTCAACCTAACTCTCAAGAGGGCTCCAGGGGGCCTGGTACCATCAGAGTCAGATTTTCACAAAGACACTGAAATCTAGGAAACATTCTGTGAAGAGGAGAGTGGAAGGGTTGACAAGAGTAAGAGGACTGGTTAAGAAAAAAAGGAAAAAAGACCAGCTTGGACATAACAATATGGAAGAAAATAGTGTAACTGAGAGGTGTGCCTGCATTTTTTAGGTGGGCAAAGATGACGAGGGGTCCGTCTATCTAACCTTCTGCCCTGTTCTCCTCTTCATTCAAGGTGCACTTAAGAGCACCTGACATATATGTGTAGAATGTGGGACGTAAGCTCTAAGAGAGCGGGGACTTGTGATATTCTATGTTTCCTGCTGTGTCTAAAACACTGTCCCTAGCTCACAGTCAGTGTGCCACCAATATCTGTGGGAGAAAGGAATGCATGCATCCTGGAAGGTGGACAATATAGAGCAATAGATAAGACCATGAGCCTGAGTTGGGATCCTGGCCGGGCAATCCTGGGTAAGTTGATTAACTTCTTTAGGTTTCAACTTCCTCATCTGTAACTTACAGGTTAGATTAGTAACTATGCTTCTGAGTTTCTGGAAGTACCTGGCACTTAATTAGCATGCAATGAATGGCAACATCGCTGCCACTACTACTTTTAGCTGCTTTATTTGTTGGGAAGAATTAGGGGATGACCATAATTTGAAGCCAGAGCTCTGATTTAAAAAAATTAGGTTCCCAAGCAGAGTGTTGGTAAAAAATCCTAGAATAAGTGTGCCAGGTTCAAGATTAGTTAAACCCTTAGGGAGAATTCCTTCCTTGTATTTTTATAACAACTACAAAATTTCTACCCAGTTACTCTGAACAAGCTCTTTTTGGGATGCCAATTCCCTGGTAAAGCTGGGATTCCCTGGGCAGAATGACAAGGATGCTTTTTAACTCTGTGAATGGTGCCATTATTTCTCCCGTTTCCAAACTACTCTTACCCTGGAAGAAGGTAAAATTTTGAAGAAGGATGTGACTGTTTCTAGTTAGTTTGTGCCTTTCCTGGATTTTCTTTGATTTTGTAAACTCTTGAATTCCAACGACAATCATTGTCTATAGTAGTTTTTCCCAGAAATCCTGGGAATACCTGAGTCATGAATAAGAAATCTTAACACAAAATTACTTAAGTAATTTAATTAATAGAAAATATTATACTGCATCAAATGTGCATGTGGAAAACTTGGATGTGATCTACAACAGCAAACCCATTTGTCTTACCCAAATCTGACGCTGTATTCCTTGCCTTGCATCTTGGCTCTCTTGACTCTGTACTTTGACTCTAATTCCTTCTCTACCAGCCCTGGAAACATCTTTGTTGAGGATAAGTAGCTCACTCCTTCTCCACATCTTACTCTAATACCCTTAGATTGTACATGACTCACGGGGAAGCCAGGAAAACCACTTCCAACTCTCTTATACTGATTCTGGCCAAGCCTCCAGTTTCCTCGTGCTGGGATCCTTTTGCTTTCTTGCTTTAAAAATCGACAGACTGTAAAATAGCTCTCACCCATCTAAACAACTTTCCGTGCAAGTCATCAAAATTCACTCTGATGTTCCCAAACACGGGAGGAAACTTGATTCCTTTCAATGTTGGAAACCACTTTGGTGTCACCAGTTCTCTCCTTCCCCCCCTAGTCCCTCAGTGCACTTGGGAGCCTTCTCAAGATTTTGCTCCAATCCTGAGGGAGTCCAACCTGCCCGTGACATTTCTTTGATTTATGGTTTTGAGGTTTTTCAAATAATGTAAGTATTCAGGAGGAATATTTTAAACGAAAACTTGGGATTTTGTTTTAGATAGAGCCAAAGCCATGTATCTCTCATGGCTGATCTTCTGTCTCATTTTGTACTTCTGGATACGAAGCCCTCCTGGATGTCCAGACAGCGCAGGAGTCTTGACATGATGAGGTGACTATGTTCCAGTGGTTTTTCTGCAGTTGGCCAAGTGGTCACTGGTTGGTTTACACAGTGGAAGTTTTGCAAAAATTACTTTGATGAGAGTAAAAGAAAACTATTTTTTTCCCCTGAGAATTGTAGTAAAGATGAATCAATATATTTTTTATTAATTAGCGCTGAAGAGAAAAATGGGAGAAAAGTAAGGAAGGTCGTCAGTGAGGGAATTTTCTGGAACTCTACTGAAGCAAGTGCTGATACAATTTCTTAAGGTCAAAGATTGGAAGATGGAAGTTAAACTTGGCTTGTTTCCCATATGTGCTGACAGTTGAAGCTCAGGGAAGTTTAATCCCTTTTATATACAGATTGAATTAAGTGGTCATGAATTTCTGCAGTACTAATTAGCTTTAAACCAATGAGAAATCACTTGATAGAGTAAGAATATAATGCCCAGAACAACCAGAGAACCTGAAAATTTTGTCATACTGTGTTGTGGCTCAAAAGAGTACTACAACGTTAAGCAGAAAGAGATGGGAATTTTACCTGTTTTCCTTCTGCTGCTTAATTTGTTACTTCGTGTCCTCACAGTCAGAAATGTTAAATAACCTGTGAGGGAACTGGAATCTAAATCAGGCTTATATAACTGTCCCTGTAACTGCTAAACTTGTTTGGACATAGATGCAATCTAGCAGGAGGGATCCTTAAAAAATTACTTTTTACTGTATAAGAGATAAACTCATACACACGTCCAGACACCTATATTCCTAAGTTGATGATTAGATGAGTATTTAGGTATGCAGTTATTAGATTGCTGTGTATGAGCAAACAAATGGGAGAAATTTAAGGCACTGAAGTAGTCTGAATGAAAGCATAACATCTGATGTAAGTTACCTCTTCAAAAACGTCTGATGAATGAAGAAACTTAATCTTCTTAAGGTATTGGGGCACAGTTTTACCTGAAAACCTCAGGTAAATTTTGTATTTTAGTATGTATTCATATCTGTCTTAGAATTATAAGTGTAACGTCTTATAATAAACTTTATTTTTTATTGACGTATAGTCAGTTTACGATTATATATAGCAGTTAGTATCTGCAAATCCTGAACTCCCAGTTTATCCCTTCGCCTCTCCCTTTCCCCACTGGTAACCATAAGTTTGTTTTCTATGTCTGTGAGTTTGTTTCTGTTTTGTAAAGAAGTTCATTTGTGTCATTTTTTTTTTTTTTAGATTCCATATATAAGTGATAACATATGGTATTTTTCTTTCTCTTTCTGGCTTACTTCACTTAGTGTGACGATCTCCAGGTCCATCCATGTTGCAGCAAATGGCATTATTTATATAACCTTTTAAGAGGAACAAAAACATAATGATAGGTTTTCTTCCCCAAATATCTGTGCAAGATGGGTTTTCCAGAAAGATGTGTTCAGTTTTTAATCCTACACTTTGGTGTACCACTGGGCACACTGGAGTGTTGTTCTAATTCAGTGGATTGTAGCTCTGGCTGAATGGTAGAAACATTAGGGTTCCTTTTTGAAAATGCCATTTGTAGGCTTTACTGAAGTCCCATTAAATCTGAATCTCTGTTAAAGATGTTTCTAATCTCCCCAGATGAATACAGTGTATGTCCAGAGGGGAGAACCACTGCTGGACCTGGAGACGTGGCCAGTTTGAGAAACATGGATGAGATCACATTAGATGCCATCTATCATTATACCTGTCTTCACATCACACCTCTCTTTGAAATTTTCCCTCATCCCTGGGCCTTAGAACAGCTGTAAATACAATGGTGAATTGATCGCAGGGAAGTGGAAACCTGACCCTCATGGAAACCCAGACCTCGTGTGTGGCCCCGGAGATCCTGAAGATCAGCATACAAGCTACAGCAGAGAAATAACTACTGCTTAACACTTGGGCATTGGTTTTTTTTTTCCAGAATAAATTCTTATATCTAAAGAAAATTTTAATTTGACAAAAATCGAAATTGATGATTTTCTGGGAGTATTTAATAATTATAATTTTATCAGTCTGACTTTTAAAACCCCACCAAATTCTCCTACAATATTTTCAGTATTTGCTGAAGGATAACATCCCCCCTTGCCTTAATCATGTGCCAGATTACTCGTAAACCTGGACCATATGCCACTGCAATTTGCTGATGGGCCCAAGCTGTTTTGGTAGATAAAAATTCCAAGGGGATTAGAATGGCTCAATCCTCACTGCGAACAGAGCAACGGCAGTAGGGCAGCTCCACGCTCTCCTCTCTCTCCTTCTCTGGACATTACCTACGGTCTCTTCAACCCAAAACCCAGAGATCATATCAATGCCTGCAAAAATGTATTTCACCCTAATAAGGTCTTTCTTTAGACACTTTCACTGAAACCAAGCTTCAGAGACACACAGATCATGCAAGGGATGGGACAGAGATCATTATGTGTGAAAGTAGGAAATATTTCCCCAATTGTGTCTTTAGGATGGTCCTGGGGGAGATAACACTCTTAAGTTGATGAGGGACATAAATGACATCTTTCTCCTTTACTTGGCTCCCGAGTTCTGTCCAGCACAGTGAATTCTCTGTCATCAATGTTTGAATGACTACAAGCTCTTCTGTTTATAATAAAATGAACTTCTATGACTCTTGACTTAAAATCAGAATCAGATGGTTGATTAAATTATTAAAAGTTAAAATGACCTTTGGCAAAATATAATTTTCTGGAGGACACTTTCTCCCACTCCAGTTTTTCCTTTCTATTGCAAGTGAAACTTTCCCCAAATGAGGAGGTCATTGTGATTTATTTTTGTGTGTCTTCAGATCCATTTTCTTGACAGCAGCCACTTGTTTTAAACATCTGACATGGTGTCTTTAAAGATAAAGAGATAAAACATTGATTTGAAGCATACTAGTTATTTACATGGCTGACAATGCTTTATACAAATATAAATGGTAAGAAAATGCTTATTATTCAGATTTCTGTGTTACTGTTAAATAATGTGCATACTGAACAGTTCTGTGTGGATTTTGGAGGGTTGAATACTTGAAGTTTAGAGTTGGAAGCAGTAGAACTCATCCAATGCAGGAATCACCTGCATCTTCCTTTGCTCAATTCAAGAATCTTCTCTAAATATTCCTGGAAAATCTTATTTGAACACTTACAATGATGAGGAATGCTACAGAGCCATTCTTTCTATTGAATTTGAATCTTACACCCTGTAACTATTATTTATAGTTCTACCTTTGAGAGCTCAGTAGAATAATTTAATTTTGTTTTTCTCTATGATCACCCATCCAATACTTGTCTGAGAGACACAATCCTACCCCTAGGAATGTGACAGTAATAATGGGAACCTTTACAAAAGAATTTGTCTTTCACTAGAGATCCCACTTCTTACATACAGGGACCAATGTTCCAAAAGCATTATTCAATATTACAACCAGCCAACTAATATATGTGCTCAGAATGAATCACACCCATCTTAACTGTCTTTTTTTGGCAGTCAGAAAGGGATCATGCTCTCCTCGAACTCCTCCTTACTCTTTTTTGACGAACATTAAAGTACAGCTTATTTAGAAGATCTGGCATCATACTATAACAAGCAACTTAGGTAGCTTTCATATTACTTGTGGTGGTGAGTTCTTTCTTAATCACATATTAATTTATTAATTCACTAACTTCAAACATTGTCTCTTAGTCAGGTTTCTTTCAGTTGACAACGACACGAACATAACTCCAACTCTCATTAGGAACAAAGGATTGTTACTATTTTTGTTATAATTGCACAAGCAAAATTCAGGTATAAGATTCAGAATTCCAGCAATGTAACCAAGCCTTCCTTTCTCTTGATCTCTTGCCATGTGGGGGAAAATGCACTGTGTTGTTTATTTTCACACTACTGCCACACTTAGAATGCTTCTGGCACCAGATGTGTGGGTTTGTTTCCACAATGACCAGTTCTCCAGCACCTGCTGGGTGTTCTAGCATCAGTTCAGTTCTGACGCTATCTACCAGGAGTTAGTACCAGAACCCACAAGTTAAGGGCTCAGGCTCACAAGACTGCCTCCACTTCAGGTGCCAATTGCAAGCCCCAGGTTGTCACCTGTACTTCTGACTGACTAGCTCTCAGTGTTTCCAGGACCGTTTCCTTGGGTTTGATAATTTGCTAGAACAACTCACAGAATTCAAGGAATCATCTACTTACAGTTACCAACTTATTGTGTAATAAAGGATACGATCAAAGGGATAAAGATGAACAGCCAGATGAAGAGATACAAAGGGTGATGGCCAGAAGGGACCTCAGCACAGAAACTCCTATCCCCATGGAGTTGGGATGCATTGCCCTCCTGGAACATAGATGTGTTTCCCAAAATTCTTTAGAAAATTTTACAGCAGCTTTAATCATGTAGGCATGATTGATTATGAACTCATTTTTCAGGCTCTCTCCCTCTCTGGAGACTGGGGAGATGGGGCTGATAGTTCCAAATTTCTAATTATGGCTTGGTCTTTCTGGTGATTGCCAGCCATCCAGAAGCCCACCAAGAATCACCTCATTAAAACAAGAGATGCTCTTAGCACTCAGGAAATTACAGGGCTTTTAGGAGTTCTGTGTGAGGAACCAAAGTCACAGATCAAATATTAGCAGGAACGAGAGGCAGAGACCAAAATGTACATCTTCACACGGAAAGTGTAAAGAAAGCACCTCCTTCTGGAAGTCTCAGGGGAGGATTACAGTGGCCACTTAGACCTGTGTTTAATTGAAACCCTGCCCCTCGGTCGGCCGCTATGAAGATGAGTTAATAGACCACTTTTACAGAAAGACTGGGTGTTTCAGTCAGCTGTTTCTGCACCTGGGGTGTAGCCACAGTGAGTCCTCATGTGACATTTAAGAACTGGTTCTCAGGTCACTATAGCCTTGTGGGTCTTGTGAACAGAAGCCCTGCTGACATTCAAAGCTAGACGCTTTGGGAGCCTTCTCTCAGGTGCTGGTCTCAGAAGTTGAGCTGCCAGATTCAGGGTTCACACCTTGGCTCCTCAGGAGAAGCTGGGGGTTGTAAGTCACCTCTTGACTGTGAGTCGCTGTGCCAAGGGTGGGGTTCAGGATGAGATTGTGTCTTGGTCTCTCTCACCCATTTTCATATGTTTTTCTTCTTGTTCATCCAATGCGTGGGAGTTGCTTGGCTAGTTTCAAAGTTTCTTTCATATGTGGCTGAAGATTTGGTGTGTCCATGGGAGAAGGTGAGTTCAAAACCCCTCTAGGTTGCCCTCTGGGACCTGAGTCTATCTGCTTGCCACGCATCTGTGTGCAGCTTGGTCCCCAGCACGTCCAGCTTGGGCTGTAATCCAGTTTGTGCGGGATGGAGGGAGTTCAGTTTTCTCACTCTTCCCAAATGTCACCTGATCTTTCGTGGTTGGTCAGGCCAGAGTCACATGCCCCACTTTGTACCCAGGTTCCTGTAACTGGGTTCTTACCTGGCCTCTCCATCTCTCTTCTATACTCATATGGAAAGCAAGGTGATATGGTTTAATGTGAATGCCGTGACCTTAGGATTTGAACTTTCCCAGTGATTTTTGGTATTTTTAAAGCTGGAAAACATTTTTCAAAATTTATGCTTCTACTACCGAATTCCGCCCATAAAATGGTCTCAAAAAGTGAATACATATCTGAAACATCTTTTTTTGTTCTAAGATCAGTTCTAGCATTAAACCCACAAAAACTCTGTCATGTAGAGAAGACGTAAAGTGGATTTATTTACAGTGATTAGAAAATAAAACAACAGAATTTAAGATGAGGGCCTTGAGTTATGAGAAATGTCTTTAAGCTATTAACTTAAAAAGATTTCAAAGTCCCTTTTTGTCAAATATCAAACTGTATAAAGAGGTATTTATTTGGTTTTGATAGTTAAATTACCATTTAAAAATTCTTAAAATCGTCAAACATCTTAAGTAGTTCTGATAAACAGAGTACAAGATGTGGGAAGTGTGGAATCAAAACTGTTTTCACTCATTAGGGACGACCTTACATAGTCTCACCTTTTATGAGTTATCAGGACATCTGTAACTTGTGAACATGATTTTCATATCATATTCCCAAATATTATGTATTTCCTCTTTATTTTTGAAAACATGTTAATATACAAATACACATATTGAGGGATGTATTTTTTCATATTTACTAAGTTACACCAAATCGTTAAAACAGGAGTTAACAAATCCATTTGTTAAGATATGCCAACAAAAGCATAACAAAACATACTACCAGAAGTATGCACGTCCTGGCTCCTTCGCTGAAAAGGTCACCTTTCCAGAGCGTAACAAACTGGTGCGTTGGGAAATAGAGAAACATCAATCAAGTCAAGTACATTTTTCACTTGTGTACTGAAGGCACAGTAAAGTGAGCATTAATTAAAAAAAAAAACTTTATAAAGTGAGAAATGGAGAGTGAAAGATCAAAGGGCTGGATGAGAGAGTTAAGCAGATAAAGATATGGAAATCTGTTTCAAATCTGTTTCCACACAATCACTTAAAGAAGGAGATGGAATCACTTAAAGAAGACAGGTTGGAAAATCCAGGCTGACTTTTTGGTGGGATTATGCCAGTTGGCATCTGTACTGAGTGCATCGAATGCCCTGCCTCACATCTTCTTGGGCCACTTTTTACTCCAGCCATTGTTGCAGCCTTAACATGACAGGACTTGGCCTCAGCTGCACAGCCATACTGGTGTCTCAGTGGAGGAGGGTGAGATAGAGGTGATGCCAGCTGGTGCTAAGTGCTATGGAGAAAAGTAGAACACAGGGGTAGAAACAGGTGCCAGGGCATGGAGATGGGGCAGTTGCGATTTTTCATAAGGCAGTCAGCAAAGACCTCACTGGGAAGATAGTGAGTCTCTCTGGGGAGGAGCCTTGTGGACACAGGAAACAGTGCAGAAACTCGAAGGCGGCAATATGCCTGGAAGGTTCCTGAGTAACTCAAGAAACCAGCATCCCTGGAAGAGAACGAGCCAGAGAGGCAGGGAAGCAGGAGATGAGGTGATGGTGCCAGGAAGTGGAGAGCCTCACAGGCCTCTCTAAAGATGCTGGCTTGGACTGTGATGAGATGGGAACTCAATGGAAAGTTTTGAGAGAAGAACTGACATGTTGTGGTGGGTGTTGAGACTGGGCTGGAGAGGGTGGGGCCAGGTGTGGAAGCAGAGACATCAGGTAGGAATCTACTACGACAATTACGTCGAGAGATAATAGCAGCTTTTGCAGAAGCTGGGAGCAACAGATGCAGGAGGAGGTGGGAAGTGAGATTCCAGACGTACTTTGATGGTAGAACTGGTAGAATTTGCTCACAGGTAAGATGTGAGACATGAGGAGCAAGGATCATTTCAAGATTCTAACTGAGAAACAGGAGGAAGAATCACTATTAACTGAAACTGAGAAGACTTTGACTTGGTTGGTGGGTTTGGGAAAAGGATTAAATTCTAGATACAATAAGTTTGAGATACCTATTAGACATTGAAATGGAAATATAAATTAATCAATAGGCTGTGTATATGTGTCTGGAATTCAGGAGAATGCCCGGGATGAGACGTAAATTTGGGAGTTATCATCCAGATGGCATTTTGCCACCAAACTGGATGAATCACAGAGATAGTGTGTATGGGGAGAAAAGAGAAGGGGTCTGTGGACTGAACTCTGGGTCACTCCAGTGTGTTGAGGTTGGGGAGCCCAGGAGAATCTTGCAAAGGACCAGAGAAGGAGTGGACATTGACGGTGAGGGTAATAGACAACTTCTAAAGGGAAGACCAGAGTGGAGTTGTGGCTGGAGGGGACCTGCGAGGTTAAGAGAAGGGTTCTTCTGTTAATACTGGAGGAATAATAGCACACACATGGGCTGTTAGAAACTATTGGGTAGAGAGGGAAATTTGGTGATGCAAGAGAAAAGAAAGAATCACCAGAGCTATGGCCTTGAGTAGGCAAGAGAGCGTGTGACTTCATGCACAAAGGACCTTTAGTAGGAGCACAGGTTGTGCAAAATGACAGGATGACAGGGGGCAAACAAGGAAGGATCTGTGGGCCCGGATGCCAAAAGGTGGGTAGAGGTGATGATTCAAGCTTCCAGGCTTGTGAGAGTTGTGTTTTCACTGTTTCTATTTCCCTGTTCCATAGGAAGGAAGGTCAACAGCTGAAGTGAAGACAGGGAGGAGGCACTGGTGAATGAGGACAGCGGGGTTTGAAACAGTCCTCTGGAAGCGTGGGAGAGTGAGTGGATCAGGGAAACCTGCATGGCCCCTGAGCTGCAGGGACCCATTTGAAAGCGGGGCATGTGCATTTAAAGTTGTTTGCTTTTTTTCCTAGCCCTGTTCAGCTGGGTGGAGGAGTAGAATCATCGGAGAGCTGAATTTAGCCAGGATGGGGGTTTGGCCAGTCTAATATGATAAAATGAAAGACATGCAGGGAACGGAGGGTGTACCCAAGGGATACCAATAGTTTTATATTGTAGATTTATGTTTTCGTTTGAATCAATTCCCTCATCTGACTTTAACTTTTCTACTGAAGCTACCACCTCTCATTCATCCAACTGTGGAACCCCAGAGCATGATCCTTGCTCCTCATGCATGGAAGGGAGGGAGCAGGGTAAGGGGGGAAATCAGTCTAGTGTCAGAATATGGAGGCTCTAGAAATCTGAGCTAAAGAATACTGTTCTTAATAAATTCTCCATCCAGGAGAACCAGGAGGAAGCAGCATGTTCTTTCCTGACCTAACCTCAGAAATCTGAGTTGAACAATAACCTGTTTTTGTAAATAACTTGCACTGGGACACAGTTACATCCATGTTTTTACATGTAGTCTGTGGCTGTTTTTGCATTTTGACAGCAGAGTTGAATGGTTGGGTAGAAACTGTATACCCTGCAAAACCTAAAATAGTTACTGTCTGGCCCTTTAGGGGGGAAAGTTTGCTAAACTCTAATCTAAAACTCAAAAGAATACCCTAAGTGGGAGCTTTCAAACTGATCAGTCTTGGGCTTTGTTGAGTAACTGAACCTTGTCATGCAAACCTCCAGTACTTATAGAGCAGTACCTACCAAGGGATCAGATTCCTCAGGGAGATTACAGGGCCTTTCTTACCCCTCATTTCCTAACTCCAGAGATGGTCCCTAAGACGAGACACAACACATGAACTGCACCCAGATTTAAGCATTAATTTTGGGATGTTTGCCAGACCAGATGGTTAGAAAAGCTAAGTACTATTGATTTATTTCTTACCCTTTATGAGGCAACATTAGAGACAATGGACCTTATCAGAACAAATGAGAATAAACAACAGAATGCAGATCAGAGGAGAATTAAGAACAAATGCTATTGGATTTTATTAGGCTATAATTAATTTTGTATGTAGAAAAGCACTAATTATTAGTTAATTGTTGACCACACCAACAGAGCTCTATCTCATGGCAGCTGGGCAAGGATGGACTTCTCTGTTTCATGAATGTCACTCTCTCCCATATAGTACTGTGACCATAATCTCCAGTACCCTGGGAATGCTTTCCTGCAAATGCAATTAATCATCCATCAAATGCCTTTGAGCACTTAGTAGACATTAGAGGCTGGGGAAACAGATTAATAAGACCCGATTCCCACCAACAATGTTGCAGTGCAGTGGTGATTTGCACCCAGAACTGCAATGATTGTTCTTACATGGTTTTGGCTCACAGACCTTTATGAGATTGTGATCAAAACGACAAACCTTATTTTTAGAAAAACAGATGTGCAAAGGCACATCTAAACAGAATTTTACATGTAATTTCAAGAGACATTATATTTCCTGAAGGTCATTTATGAAAGTCTGTGTGGGAGCTTACTCCCTTTTTAAAATCCTTGTGGTACAGAGCACGGGCACAACTGAGAGAGAGAGAGCTGGTGTGTGTGCGCGTGTGCATGTGTGTGTGCGCTCACACACACATGCAAGTGTCTTAGTTTCTTAAGGATCTTAAGATGGAAAAATATTTTCTAGGTGGGAGGAATGGCTTATGCAAAAGAAATGAGACATGGTAAGTCAGGGGAATTCAGGAAGTCAAAGCAGTTTGGTTGGACACATTCCGAGGGCAGATGACTAACGCCTTGGGAGAAGAGGCTGAAAAAAGACTGAAGACTGAGTCATACCTAGTATATTGTATGAGTAGATCTGTCACTCTTCCTTGAAGGACTGCATGTCCCTAAGGGGGGCACACACTATGGGACATGCAGTTTATCGCAGGACACATATTTGTTTGCCTCTACCTGGTTGTTTATTGCTGATTTTCTCTTTTCTTGATTTTTTTCCTTTATTTTTTTTTTTAAATTTAGGCATGTGTTAGTGAACAAGGATCTTTATATATACTATATCATAGGATCTAATTAAATGTTGTAGCAATCGCACTAGCTTTTATTATTTATTTATTATTTTATTTTATTATTTTTATTTTATTATTTATTATTATTTATTTAGCTTTTATTTTACCTATTTTACCCACAAGAAAACAGATCCAGAGAGGTAACTTATGTGGTCAAGCCCACAGAGCTAAACACAGCAGAGCTGGTAATTGGACACCCTTTTTCCTAATTTCAGGTTTTATACTTTTTCCTTTGGGCTTAAGACACTGAGCCAAGTAAGTTTTGTTGTGAAGGATAATTGATCATTTCTGGCTAATGTAGAATACCCGCTTGTAAGTCAGGTTATTAAATGTGACCATACTTTTTGTTTAGTATTTTATGTAGTAATTTTATTTAGGCCAAGAATGTTGGAGTGAATAGATTTTATTTCTATTTTTTAGTTGATCTTTCACACTTACGTACTCTGACTTTGGTTTTTATTTTGTTTAAGAGAAAGTTGCAGGAAGGCTTATAGCTGGGGTTGAACTGACCAAGCTGGACAGACTGGGAAAGGCTTGGAAGGGCTAAGATCTGGATTAGAAAGCCCTGGGAATTCCTCCAAAACACAAACTCCAAGCAACAGACAAAATGACTGCACATCATAAGGAGAATTACATGTTAAGAAGTTTTTTAGAAAGTGTTTTCAGCCTTATTCAGGGGTGGTGAAAATATCTAATTACAAAACCACAAAGCAGAGAGAGAAATGTTGGCTGAGGGAGGGGAGAAACTCTGTGTATTCACAAGTAGAGTCCAGTGTCAAATGTGGCTTGACTTCCATTAGCTTTGTTTTTTGACATAATAGATTTTTCTAGAAAGCCTTCCCCAAAATTAAACCCAATTAACGCACAAATTCCTATTGAGATTTAGAAGCCAATCAAAGACAGATTCTGAGATGACAGGCTGAGAAGGAAGGGACAGTGCCCAAGTCGATCCTGGTCGTAGTAAGATTCAGGGAGACCAGACTTGGGTGTGGCACTCGGACATCAGACGAGCCCAGTTCTAGGATACTCAACATCCAACAGAAAAAGGAAAGATGATAGTGGTTGAAGATGTCAAAGCAAGGAGGCTTCAGTAGATTAACCTGGCTTTTTTCGTAGTTGTGCTGAGGGTCGGCTCTGAATACAATACAATAAGATCCATCACTTGGTGAAATAATGTGTAATGAGACATTGAATCACAGCCACAAGAAAGGGAAAAAACAGTGTCAAAGGCCCCACCCAGTGTTGCATAAATGACAGGGAAACATATTTGGAACAGGATACGTTGAGCACTGTTTGTCTGTGTGTCCCCACCAGAAGAACAACCTCTAAACCCGTTAACCCAGTCAAGTCATTTTCTGTGGAAGTTTCTGTGACCTTTCCCACAGGCCTTCCCCTGCGCTGGATCCCAAGCTCGGTGCCACTTCACAGCTTGCATCATCTCCTCGGAACCCGGCCAGGGGGAGAGAGAACAGCTGGGAAGGGATGATTGTAAAAAGCCCCCAGGATTCTACAGAGGGTCCAGAAACCCCCTTCATGAAGTAAACTTAAGGAGCCCGAGGGCACTTTCGCCAGACACAACGGTAGTGTGAGAAGAGAGACACAAAATGCGAGTTGATTGGTGTGACCACGGTGCAGGGCAGACTTTTGTAACCAGGCTAAAAGTCCTGTCTATTTCGTAGTATTTGTTAATATGACCGCAGACACGTTGACTAAATCCTAGGAACAGCTGCTCTTGATTCAACAACAGGGCATTAAGTCCCACAGCAAATACATAAAGTCCCACTCTATTTTCATAATTGAAATACATATTTTAAAGACCCTTTCAGTTATTCAGTGTCACTGCACACATTATGACTCATTTTAAAAAGACTCTCAGTTTCCACAATGACTCTTAGTAGACTGTCTGTAGATCATAACATGAACTGAAGTTATTTCAAGAGAATATAGTTTTTATTTAATCTTAGCTCATTCCTCTAAATTGAAAGCCACTATTCCTAAAGCACCTCTTGGAGAGATATGAAGCAATATCCCCCCTCTATTTTGGTTATGTGAATACATTCCATTGCTGTTTTATGATTTACGAGCTAGGTATTATGTGGAACTTTTTATTCATTCTGAGCCTATGTAATTGCAGCTACAAAATGGCGATATCATCAGAATCTACCTGCTACAGTTGTTTGAGAATTAAATAGAATAATATATGTAGTGCTTAGCAAAATGCTGGGACATAGAAAGTGCTCAGTAAGTGTTAGCAGTAATAATCTTTATCATCACCATCATTATTCATTTAAACTCAGGTTAGTCAAAAATATTCTCATTTTTAAATGATAAGTTTTATGTTTGAAGATAGCTTATAACTTCTGATTTTTAACTTTATATAATTATCACTACTGTCTAACTTGAAAATGTACAAAAATTTCAACATCCTCCAAATTTGCTTGGTAAGGGAGTCACATATACATAAGGGGAATTTTTTTTTAATTATTTCAAATTTTTAAAAATAGCTCAGTTTAATTTTCAGGCACAATAATGTTTAATTTATGAAAAATCAAAAAAATCTCAATGATTAAAATTTATTGATAATCATTTTGCATTAAGCATTTAATCTAATCTTTACTATGCCAAAATAGAGTCATTGATGTTTTTAATTTTTGCTTATTCAAAAAAAAAAAACATGGAACGTTTGTATACCAATGTGGAATGCTTAAGAAATGTGCCACTCCGAGCAAATTGGAAACAATGATTGAGAACCTCAAATTCATCTTGTTTGCTACATTTTAGGGCAGCAGATTCTCCAGCTTTACTGAGAAATGTTCAGAGAGGGAATGGAAAGTGTTTTGAAATCAGAAGAAGACGTGCGTCAGTGCTTATCTGCCACGGCATGGAGACCTCCCTCGGTTTAAAGGCCAGCCAAGCGTTGTCTTTGGAGCTTAGCTATGTAACCCAATGACATAAATGGGAGTGTCAGGTTGAAATCCTTCCAGACTTGGATACATCATGTGCTGAATTTTTTAGACCTAGATATAAAAATAGTTTCCAGGCTTAGAATCAGACGTAATAAGGATGAAATACCTCCATAAATTAAGTTTTCTAAAAGCTTCAAACGTAATTGAATTCGGGTAAGTCCTGCTATAATAAACAAGTCAATTTTCCCAGGGTCCTGTGTAGAAATATGTCTCAAAGTGGTTCACACTTTCAGAAGTTCTTCCATGGCCTTCGCTTCCCTAAGGGTATTGTGTCTGAGATATTCTCTGAAGGCAGATTCTAAGACAAAGGTTTTTGTAATCAGTAGTTGATTCATGGATCGCTGTAAAACAAGAAGCAAGTGATTCCAGGAGCAAGAAGAAGCGGTCGAGGGTTAGAACAGGAAGGAGGAGAAGCAACCCAAGGGACGGCGTCGGCCGACACTGTGGTTCCTTCTAAAGAGCCATCTGGTCTGTGTTTCAGATAAGACCAAAAGGTATCAAAAGAGGGGACACTTATTCCTTCACTTCTGCCTCGTCAAGAGAGGCCTCACCGATCCTCCCCTGCACTTTGGAATGGTGCATTCGTATTTACAGACTGCCGGTGCAGGTGCATCAAAGCCAAAACCAAACATACAGCAAAAAAAACCCCAAAAAACCAAAAAACCAACAGTAGGAACTGAAAGATAGTAACACAGGCCTGAGTTGAGCACTGTCAGGTTGCACCTGTGGGAAGCTGGCTGACGCCGTCAAAGAACCATTCAGCACAGCAGTTCTGGGGTGGGACGTGGAGAGAACGTGAAGTAGAGCTCAGTATCTGCTGCCATTCATCCCTGTCACCATTCGGTCTCTTTCATTCCCTTCCCAGTGTCCCTTTCAAGGTACTAGCCAAACTTGCAAGGACTTAATAAAAGAGGGTGAGTTCAATGAACTTCAGTCTTCACTGCTGTAGCTAGTCCTAAAGCCATCATCAGTATCTTCTCTCCCCCAAGACCCATTTTGAATTTCCCTTATAAGTGGCTAGTAATGGTTGTGTGCCTGGTGGACTGACCCTAGACTTTATCCTCAGGGTTCAGAATAAAATCCGCATTGTGGAAGACTACGTGCCAACCTTACAGGGTGCTGTACCTGAGCTGGTGCCTTTGCCAAGCCTTTCTCCTATCCTGTTCTACAGCCAGCCACTCTGCTCAGGCAAACTACTTCTGGGTGATGAGGTGTGTAATAAGTGTAATGGACTCCGTGGATACGTATCCATTCTTCTATTTCTTTTGCTGTAAAATTAGTCTGTTCTTGTCAAGATGAAGCAGACAGAAGAAAGTATACAATAAATACATGTGTTGCTTTATGTTTAACCTAAATAATGGTTTTGTGGTGGATGCAACCCACAAGGGTAACAAAATTCCTTTTGCAAATCATTCAGTAAAACCAAACTGCTCTGCAAATGTTTTGATGGTTAATGGTGATCACAAGACAGGGATTTTTGGTAAGAGAGCCATCCAGACCTGTGAGGAGCTGGGTTTTGATTACGGAAAGAGCCAGGCTGATGCTCTGAAGTTTGCGGGCACTGGATGAGAACTGAAAGTCCCTTGACGTTTGCTACCTTCTCCTCCCTTTCCTTCTCCCTGGCACAGCTGCTTTAGCTTTAGGAACAGCAAGGACTATGGGCAATTTAGAAAAAGTAAATGCAGTTTGCAAATTCTGAATTTGCAAAGTCCTGTAAGAATAATTTAGAGTAATGAATTTAAAAATCAAATTTGTATCGCCTTCTCACCAGCTGCAAACTGTTTTGTACCAGAAAAAAATTTGCAATAATGCAGTATGGTACATTTTTCAACTCTGAATAAAGACTACTTGAATTTTAAGAGAGAGCAAGAACAAGAGTGAGAACGAGAGACAGAGAGAAAGTGAGCACAAGGTGTGCGTACAGGCCCTGGGGCAGGCACGGCACAGCACGTCTAGGAAGTGGGTCTGCGCAGCTGCTGGAGCTCAGACGGTGAGCACTGTAAATATTCACCAAGAGTCTGAGGCAACAGCTGGGCGATGAGGGCCATGCAGTAGCTGGAATAAAATAATGCCCTGTGTTTAAGGACACTAGCTTCAGGAGGCTGAAAGCAAATAGCTCCTCCTCTCTGTCCTGATCCTCCTATGGTTTGTTGTAAGGGTGTCCTGGATTTTAAGCAGTTCTCCCTGGTAAAAGCAGACTCCCTGGACACCACAGATAGCACTTTTTATGATCAATTTCTTATAGGGTGTGTCTCCATCCCCTGGCAGAATGAGATGATCAAAGCTGAAAGTTTCAATGACATCACTGAAACTGAAAATGAGGGAAATATGACATTAGAGCTAGAAGAGAAAATATGTCACTAAGTTCCCAAACCACAGAGAGGCTTCTTCTGCAGACTTCTCAGAAGATGGGGCTGCCTCAACACTGGGCCCATGAGAAGGAAAAGCTGTCCATAGCTCATGCCCACTCACTAGAACTCAACGCCACAGAGCACGTGCTTCATCCTACCTGAATTGCAACAGACAGATATGACATCTTAACATGTAAAAACAATCTGTTAGCATAAGTCAATGTTGGATGTGATACCATGTGAATAGATCAAGCATTAGGTAAATACTCTTATTGTAGTGATGGAGGAGGTTCTGTAAGGCTAAAAGGAAAGCCCAGGTGTCAATTCCAGTAAAGATGGCACAAGGTGGAAGAGCTCCAGTGTAATGACATTGGAATCAGACAGTTGGCTCTTCTCTTCAGGGATGACGCCACATTGCTGCGTGTGTGAGGGCACTCTAGAGCAGCAGTAGCGAGTTCATTCTTGATGTGAGGTAGTCCATTTAGCGCCTCTATCCCTGACACATCATTCATAACTCACTGTGTCAGCACCACTGGGCTGAGTAAATACGGTGGTTGACACTTGCAAGATGGATCATCTTGTCCAGTTGGTTGCTGAGTGCCTCTTTTGTAGTGAATACATCTCAGTGGGCATTCATGTGAGACATAAATATTTGCATATTCTGTGGCCACTTCCAGTGTTCCACCTACTGGCCTCTTCTCCAGACTTCTTTGCCTCTGATCATTGGTTGTTGCTCCTTCATGCACAGGGGTCAACGTACAGTCATAACTCAAACCACTGTCCTCTCTGCCTGGTAAACTGTAGACTGCACTGCTCATAATTTTGAACACTGAGAGAATTTCCTTCACCCCAATCTGGGGCCATCTTTGAGGAAGGCTGGAGCATGGTGGTAGCAGTACTTTTCTGGCTGGTCCTAAGGTTTTACATATTCCCGTCTGTGGACCAGATCTGAGTTTTTCCTCCTCTGTCAGTTGATCATAATTGTTTCAGATTGGGTTTCCCAGGAAGCAGAGTCTGTTCAAAGGATTTAACATGCAAGAGGTGTATCAGAGTGTGCTCTTGAGAACGTATCTGTGGAAGGAAAAAGGGTGAGGCAGGACTGGGCAGAGATGCGAGCTGTGATGCAGTATCCGTGGAGCACCTCTGCTTGCCCTGCAAACAAGACTGAAGACCAGAAGACTCCTGAGATCTGTCCTGAGCTCGGGCGAGAGAATCAGATCTTTGTATGCCTTTTTCAGTGATCACCGAATGTAGGCTACTCAAGATGGGGGGTGATCTCAGGAAAGGAGGCTCTTTTCAACTAAGGCAACCTCCAAAGGGCTGACAGCGAGGGCTATTACAGTGTGTGGGATAATGAGTCTTTTATTCCTGAAGGGAAATTTGGGAAGTGAATGTCAGCATATACCAGAGCAGTCAACCTCTAGAAGGTATAATTTGAAGGAAAGGCATTGGTACAGCAGAGATGGTTTTCATGGGAGTCTGCTTATGTGGTTTGCTTGTTCTTTCTGAACCTGAATAAAACATTGTCCCCACTGATACTTGGGGTTGCTGCTGTACACTGGACCTTAGGGCTTGGCTGATCAATAATACCTAGCTCCTGTGAGCCGTTCTGCCCACAAAGTCATTTGGTATCCCAGGTAAGGTTCCAGATCTGCATTCTCATATTTTCAATTCATAGGAGATAAGCAAGCTAAATGACTATCTAGAAATCTATCACATTGGTGAAGACCTTGCCCTCAGGAAACATCCAGCTCTGTTATCAATAGCCATGGTTTACTGATAACAATAGCAACTCCATGGAGAATTAGCGTATTGAAACACTAGGGTACAAATCAAAGTTGAAAGTTAACATATGAAGTCGCTCTTTTAAACAGAGATATTTCATGGCGGGAACACTATGAAACAGCTGAGCAAAAAGAACATCCATGATATGTGATAGGAATCCTTACAAAGTATCTTCAATTCACTCTTTTGGAGTCTAATATATGAATATAGTCATAATTGAAATTTCTTTGTTTATAATGTTTTCTTCTCAGAATATAGTTTTATAGAACCCTTGGGTTACTACCACCCTTAGCATCTTAACATCTGCAGATCTTAACATCTTCTGGTTAGTGCCTTTGTCTATAATTAAGCAACTATATTTAAAAAGATTAATCCTCTAGAATATACACCAATCTTTTAATAATTTATTTTGATACTTGACACCTGTAAGTGGATTTACCAATGGATGTAGCTATTGGGGGAATTTATATATAAATATGTATAATAAGTAAAGTGTGTGTGTGTGTGTGTGTGTGTGTGTGTGTATATATATATATGTCCAATATAATACTTTTAGAATATAAATATGAAAACTTGAGAGAAAATTAACCTAAATTACATGGACTATGCCTATCTCAAATCTGCAGGATTACGTGGTGTTTTGAAGAGAAACTGAACTCTCCCCATCAAGATCTGAGGTCTAAAGCTTCTTCCTTTTGAACCTGGACCAGCTTTAGTGACTCTTATTATTAACCGAACATAGTAGATGGGAGCTGTATAACTCCAAGGCTGGATCAGAAGAGACCACGAAGCTTCCACCTGGCTGTCTTGGAAAGCTCACTCTGACGGAAGTCAGAAACCATGCAATAAGTCTGATTATCCTGCAACCAGTATGCTGGAGAAGACAAAAGCAGATGCCCTAGTCAACAGCCCAGCTGAGCCATCAGCCTATAATCGACTCCAAGGGTCAGCACTTGAGAGCCGTCTTCGACAGCCAGCCCATTCAGACTTTCCTATGACTGTATCCCAGCCAATGTCTGAGTGCATCCATATCAGAGCCAAGCATTCCTCAAATTTCTAATCTATAAAATAAGAAGCAAAGTGAAATGTTTGTTTCTAGAATTTTGGGGTTAATTGTTAGACAATGATAATAACCGATTAGTGTGTGCCAAGTTCTCTGCTCTGTGCATTATTTCAATCGACTCCTTTAATACTGACACTGATGCAAAGTTAAGTGTCATTTCATTTTAGAGATGAGGGGTTGGAAGTGGACATTGAGAAGACGTGATTGCTGGTTGACCCACAAGTTGCACCTGGGCAATCAGGGGCTCCTCACCCCCTCCCCTATCCTCAGAATGTGTGTTCTGCCCATCATTCCCATGGTGGGAGCCGTTTTCGAGGATGGACCCTTGAGAGAGTGATGTGTTGTTAAGACCATCTGGACAGGGTATGTGACTGAAGCCCTTTCAGGCCTCTATATAAATTTTCAAGATTCTGGCAGGTGGGTGTGGAAACTGACTCTTCTTGTGGGTGCCAGGGATGAGTTTTGCATGTAAGTCCCCTTGCTTATTAAACCTACCACCTACCAATCCAGAGTGCTCTGCCTCTTCCTTGGGTTTCTCTCTGTCCTCCACAGATGGGGGCCAGTTTCAAATTTCACCGGGGGAAATCCAGTGGTTCCAAGCCAAGATGACGAAAGTGAGCTTCAAAGAGGTTAACCTTCTCTTCACGGCACGCAGCTAAGGAGAGGCAGAGCTGAAACTCAAGCCTAAGTTTGCCTGACTAACCGTAACCTGAACAATAAGATCTAAAGAATCTTGTATTTGTAGAGTAAAGACCACTCTTTAAGCAAAAAAAAAAAAAAAAAAAAAAAAAAAAAAAAAAAGAAAAAGAAAAAGAAAAAGAAAAAGAAAAAGAAAAAGAAAAAAGAAAAAAGCAACATATCTGATACTAATTGAATTAGAAATATCCATATTCAAATAAAATAATTAAAAGATTTTCTCGGGTTCAGCATGTGTAGCCTGGAAATGAAAAATCTGGATGAGAGAGCCCTAGTGAAAAACAAATTTAACTATTACCATATGAACATTGTTGCCTGGATAGTGATGGTGCCAAATGGCTGAGCAAAAGGTATTGGAAATAATCTGTAACAACTTTTGTAAAGATGTTCTGGCATAAAAATGAAGAACAATTTTATTTTGAAATAATGAAAAGCATGAGTGAAAATATAATTAGTATCTGTAAAAAGTGAATCATTATAGTGCTTTGCTTTGAATGACCTTTGATGAAATTCACGTTCTTCAATAAACCATTACCCATTTTACCTGACATTTAAAAAGGAGAAATCAGGTTTCTTTTCTTTTCTTTTTTTGCCTTTCATCCCCTTTATATCATCTATCAAAACAAAAATATCAGACTTAAACTACTGTCTCATATGCCAAGACTGATTGAGGAACTATAATTATTCTTGTTCACACACTAAACATATTTTTTATTTGTTCTGATTATGTAAGTGGTTTGTAATTTATTTATCCCGAATAAAAACTATTTTCCATTTCTATTCTGTTTCACTTACACAGTTTTTTACATATTAACTCTCAATCCAGGCAAAGAAACGCTTCATCAGTGACGACCCCTTCATCTCCCTCACTCTCCTTCAGAGGTGTCTTCCTTTATTCTGCGTGATATTTGACATTCGGGGAATAGGTTGGATGTTTAAAATCCTATATTTATTAGTATTTGGCTTGTTTGATCCATGCTTTTTGATTATTCGTATGTGTAAGCATCATCTGGGGAATGCATGATAAGAACAGTCGATTCCTGGACCACATTGCCAGAGATCCTGATCTGAAGGGTGCAGAGCTGGGCTGAGGGATCTACAGTTGTAAGGAGGAGTCTAAGACTCTGTTTGCAGGCGGATCTTTCTGCATATACTCTTGTCTTTCAGACTATTTACCTCCAGTGTTTCTACATAGAATTTTTCCTCATAATCTATAAAATTGTCGTATCTTATCTTAAAATGATCATCAACTGAAATGAAAATGGAAAGGACAAAGCCAGGAAAATTCCTCTCCCCACAATTCATCTTTGTATTAATTCAGCAACAAACCTTACTAAGTAATCTCTATTACCAGACAATCCCTCGGTATTCAGAATATAAAATAACACAAGACAACTGCTCACTAAGATGCCTATTATAATAGGTCTCTGTACTTCAAAATCTGTGTTTCCCAGAAGTAATCATTTCTCTCCTATATCCTTTCTTTGCTGTTAAATTAGTGTGTAATACATTAAGAGAGGGTGCTTTGAAGTTTTCATTTGCAAAGATGCTATTCAAATCCTCTGTCACCAACGAATTGTGATGTGGAATAAGAATAAATTTTTTATTCATAAAATAAGGATAATAATATTCAATTCACAGAATTTTTTTTAAGCATTTCAAAATTTTCAAAAATAAATAAGATAATGTGGGGGCTCTGCCTCCAGTATAACAGTGCAAGGAATTCTATGGACTTGCTTCCAGCAAAACTGATAAAAAATATTTTTATAAAAAGCAACTATTTAAAGTCTCTGGAAATGGATCTAAGAGCACACAGCAAATGAAAAAATATTCATTCAGGAATATCTACTACAACTTGGCAAGAACAGCAAGAGTTGATGGTATTTGAACCAAGACCCAACTCTCTCCTTTGCTCTCCCATCTCAGCAAGACAGAAACTCCACTCCAGAGTTGTGTAACCAAGGATGCAGGACTCACTCTCATTTCTAGCTCCAAGTCAGAGGGCTATTTTCCTAGGAGAGGCAGCACAACAGCATTTCTCATCCTGATCCCGACTGTCTGTTGCTGAACCTAGGTTCTGAGCAAGTGTGACTGACAGGCAGGGGCTCCTGTCTCCCACTCAGCCCCCACTCGCGGGCAGAGGCTATCTTGGGTGGAGCCTCACTGAGAATGCCGAAGCCTGTCCTTTGCCTTGCTTGTCAGGTGGGTGGAGGTTCCATGTTGAGAGAGGCAAGCAGACAAAACCCGAGGCTACAGTTTGCCCCCTTCCACTCAGCACTCAGCACCAAGGCAAGTGTGTCTTTCTGTTGACCCCACGCCTAGCTCCGGAGCTATGGCTAATACGTTTTGCCTGGAAGGAGAATCAGGTTGCATATTAGAAAGCTCTGACTCCTTTCCCAAAAGAACTGATTTCATTTGCAATAGGGTGTAGAGAAATTTAAACTTCAAGGTGTCCTCAAAACTAGCAGGATTATGGCAACAAACATATGATAGGAGGTTGGTAGATTCATTGGGGATATAGGCAAAAGTGTTGGCTAGCTGTTTGCCAGAGAGGTGGGGAAAGAGGCAGGGGGAGGAACACTTCCTGGGCCAGAACAAATCTCAGACAGGAGCTACCCCTTCAAAGCAGCCTAATTTCACTGGATGTAATTTCATGGGGTCTAATTTCATTGGATAGGTCGGCTGAACAATTCATACCCTAGGATATTGTTGAAAACAATACAGCAAGTAGCTGGCAATCACAGTAGTGCAACTAACTTGGTGCAGGCAGGGGAAAAGACAGTCAAAGGAAGTCCTGCCAAACACTGTCGTTTGAGGTTGATGTGGGCTATCCAAGGCTGTGTGCCTCAGCAAACCGCATCAGAGGCTTCACAGAGTGGTGGGTCGGGGTGGGGTGGGTGATCTACTTCACAAAAATGGTCCAGTCCATAACAATAACAGACCCTGGCAGGGAGAGGCCAGCACCAGAATTGCCAGAATATGTTATCTCTAATGTCACTTCCAACAAAAAAAATTATGACACATGCAAAGAAACGAGAACATATGACCCACACACTGGGAAAAAAGCAGTCTGTGAGTGACTCGATGTCAGGGTTAATAGATGAAGACTTCAGAGTGGCATTATAAATATATTTAAGAAACTAAAATGAGACTATGATGAAAGACATACAGAAAGGTAATAATAGCAATGTTGCAACAAATAGAGTATCAATAAGGAGATACACATTATAAAAGTAAGAACTAAAAGGAAATAAGAACTACAGTTGAAATTTTCAGTAACTTAAATGAAAAATTCTTTGGCAGAACTCAAGAGTAGCTTGGAACAAGTCAGAGTAGTAATTAGCAAAGTGAAAATAGACTGATAGAGATAATGCAATCTGAAGGACAGAGAGAAGAAAAGAATTAAAATATATATATATTCAGAGAAATATGAGACAGTACTGAGCACACCAACATACACACAATGTGAAGAGAGAGAAAAGAGAAAAAAAGAAATAGTTGAAAACCTGCCAAATATGTTGCAAAACATTACACATCCATGAAGCTCACAAACTCGTAGGCCAAGTGCAGAGATCCACAGACAGGCAAGTCGTGGTACACATGGTGAACGCCAAAGGCCAGGAGAAAACCTTGAAAGCAGCAAGAGAAAAACGACTCATCCCACACAGAGAACCCCCCAAAATTACCAGGTGAATTCTCCTCAGGAACAGTGGTGGTCAGACAGCGGTGGGATAACATGCCCAATGTGCTCAGAGTGAAGACTGTCAACCAAGAATCCTACAGGCAGCAAAGCTATCACTCAAAACAGAAAGGAGAAAAAAGACTTTGAAAGATAAACCAAAAGTAAAATAGTGTATTATTCATAGACCCATCTTTGAGAAACACTAAAGGAAGTTTTTCAGGCTAAAAGCAAATGATCTCATATTTTTCAAATCCACAGAAGGAAACAAAGAACACTTATAAAGGCAAAAATGTTAATTGTGAAAGAGAGTATGAATGTATATTTCTTATCTTTTCTTCTCTTAAGTAATTTAAAAATCAATTGTATAAAACAAAACAATATGTATATAATGACTTTTTGAGCCTATAACACACAGAAATGTAATATATTTGCCATTAAGAGCTCAAAGGAGGTGGGTGGGAACACAGCTCAGCAGGGCTAAGGAAATGACTCCGGAGGTTAACTCGAATCCACAGAAATAAATCAATACATCCAGAAGTGGTAAATGATGAATACTCTTGGTCTTTCCCCAAATCTGTCTTTGCTAACTGAGATACTGACTTAACTTACTCTGTTTTTCACCCTCTCCCAAGAACCTAGGGGGTCCCTAGGCTGGCATGCTTTTGTGATGCTGGAGAAGGGACAAGAGGTGGGAGCCAAGGATCAGCAAGGGGTCTCTCTGCTGCATTTCCCAGGGGAGTTGAAGCCAGGAGAGTTAAGAGATGTGTGTGAGGAAAGAGGAATTAAAGAAGGCTGGTTGTGGAATCCCATCATGATATTCAATCAGTTTAAGCAAAAAAGAGAATTTATTTTGAAATTAACTTCTATTTACTGATCTGCACCTTTGACAGAAAGCTACCTGATCTACGTGATCCTTAGGAGAAAAGCACCCACCACCACCTCTCTAGCCTTCCCCATATTTGCTTCAAGTCTTTCATTAGCGATGTTTTCATCCTGTATCTTGGACATTTTACCACTTGATGCAAATGGTACTTTTTATTTATTTTTACATCAATAATGGTAATAATCATTTTATTACTATATCAATAATACTAATTATTAACATTTCCTAGCCAAATAAGAGGCAGTTTGAAATAGAAGGAGTAATTGATAGATCTGTTTCAGTATAGTTTCCATCATACATATCCTGGTGTCTTTGGACTATCCATTTAAATTCTTTTTGAGTATCAAGTCTCTAACCTATTGAATGATGGGCATAACTTGGTCAAGGGTCCCGTGAATAGACTTCAGTAGGTTTAAGAACACCCAGAAATTCTATACACAATTTTCCCAAGATACCTTATAGCTTTAAAATTATACAATGGCATTAACTGAACATCACATTTTCCAGTCAAAATTTGCTTACTTCTTGCCATGTAAAATGTGATTGTTTCTCAATTTATTCAGTGTTCGGTTGTCTATGGAAATAACAAAAGAATGGATTAAAACATTACGAACATGGTGTTGGAGTCTCCTACTATAAATTTCTGCTTCTATGACTCCTTCAATTCACAAGGGATGTGTGACTGCTCTTGTATTGGGATCAAAAGATAAGTCTCCATTCTGTTTTTGTTTCTTTACGTCTCTTTCTCTTTTTTTCTTTTTAGCAGAAGCATCTTAATAGGTCATTCAACCCAGCCCCGAAGGTTGAAGATGAGGAGACTGAAGGAAACCCTGCACTCTGCTGATTTAGCGAAGATGACACTTCTAGTCCTGAACAGCCCTGGGGTCAGTGCCTTTCCACTCCTCTCTCCAGTCCTTTTGCAGCCTAGGTTTACTCTGCTGAGGTTTTACAGCCCTGTTTTGTATTCAGATTCATAAACTCTACTGTCCATTGGAAAAAGTAGAAGAAAGTGAAAATATGATAATGTGATTCAGTCAGTAGTGGGATGAAGCAAGAAAAAAAGATTTATTTACAAATGTTTGTGCTGGTATAGCTTTGTTTCATTTCTGGTGAAATGGGTAAAATAATTTAAATGAATCTTATTTTTTAATTGATGCATAGATTACACTTTTTGTGCTTGAAAGCAGAGATAAATTTTACTCACAATTTAATTCTTATCTTCAGAGTCTTAGCCAACACTTTGTCTATGGAGGATTGGGATGTGACTCAGTGCACAAAATAAGGATAGAAAGTGGAAAGCATATTCTATGTGTAATATTAAACACAGAGAACACACTTACTTTCCTTGGTATCTGTGGCTTGGTCAAAATCACCTCAAAGTTTGAGGACCTTTATTTACCCCCACAGAACACTAAACCACATTTCTCCAAGGAGTTGGGGAAATACACTGTTTGAATCTTGTTTATCGAGAACAATGGAGTATTTTCCAGGGGACTGTTTCTGATACAAGCACGTAGAGCTTGTAAAAGAACAGTCAACATACATAAGCAACATTTATATGACCACCTGTGGAAGGATATAGGAAAATTTTATATCCTAGAAAACGCTTGAAGAAGGCATATAGGTCAGGGTCCTCTCTGAAAAAATAAATCCATTTGAAGTCCTTGAACATAAGAAAGTCAACATAGGGAGTTTCTGGTGCATGAATAGAAGAACTGAAAGCTAATCTGGTTTTGGTTGGGGCAACTCAGAGATTAGCCACAGCAAGAAGGTCTTAGTTTCCTGAGGGAGAGAGAAACAAAGGAGGAAATGATTTTGTTAGAATCCAGAAGCCAGGGTATCTGAAGAGTGGTGGAACCAGGCTACTTGGCGGGAGTTGGAGCTGGGGATGAGTTTCAGTACCTGTAAAAATAGCTACTGGAAACAGAAACATCCAGGCTTCTCGTCCGCACTTTCTAATCTTCAGTGAGTTTCTCCCATTGCTAAACTTGCTGGGAAGTTGAGAGTAGGGAGCCCGGGAAATGCAGATTAATACAATGCAGAGCAGAGCAGGGAAACAGTGGAGAAGGACTCTGATAACAGACAGGCAGTGTTATTGGTAGATGTAGCCGGTGTCCAGGTTCTTGCCCCATCCCAGAAAGAATTCAGAGACAAGACAAAGAGGTTAAGAAAGTTAAGGGAAGACTTACTAAGGGATGGACAGTACACTCTCGAGGGGAGAGCAAACAGTCCCAGGTGAGCGGCTGCCCTGAGTTTTTTGGCAAGTTGGTTACATAGGGTGTAAAAATGAATGGGTAGAATATTCATTGGGAAGGGAAAGGTTTGGGGTCATATTCCCTGATTTTCATCCCAACTCCACCTTTCCAAAGGGAGGAGAGATTTTTCTTATTTAGTCCAGATCAGAAGTGCCATGGCATTGGTGCATGATGGGTACTTCTAATCTGCAAGGCTAATTTTATTGAAATGAGTGCATAATAAGCAGAAGGTTGCATTCAGACACTGGAGATTCCTGCCTTTTCCTACATTTCTTTGTTGGCCTCCAGGCTTCTCATCACCCCAGAAAGTGTAACCACTTATCAGCCCAGAGGATCCTGCTTTTCTTTCTCTGCCCAGGGACCCCTGGTGCTTACATAATGGGGTTTCCTGTATTTGGCTTGTGCCCCTCCTTTCTGCCCAATCCCTGCCATCTGGCCTGTGTCCCCCTTTCTCTGCTCATATCTAGCTCTCTGCCTGCTCTAAAAGTAGAGGAATTATTTCTTTGCAGAAACAATATCAAACACTCAAACGATTAGATGGCAACATAAGAAAAGATATAACCAAGTACTCAAAATTATCCAGATGACTACAAGAGACATCAAATATGAGAAATGTCTCCGGTTGGAAAGGAAAAGTGTGCAGGAATCAGGAAAATTAAGTTATGCTGGGACGTGGGCTGTGACCAGATTTTGTTGGGGGAAATGGCAGGCCAGAGCACAGGTGGTGAAAGAAGAGGATTTAGAGGGTTTAGAACAAAGGGAAAGTTTTATAGACACGCTGTTACAGGCGACAGTGGGCCACGCAGACAAGAGGTGCCTGTGTGAGCAACCAGGTGAACGTAGGGTTTTTTATTGAGGGGAAGGGGCTGTAAACACAAGGGGTAGGGGGCTGCATGATTGATTTGTGCATAGGTACCTGATTGGTTGTAAGATCTGTCAGGTACTACTCTGAATACCAGATTTACAACTCTGATAAGGACTGGACATCTGCCTGGGGCATTGTGAGGCGCAGTTTCCTGGGGCGGTTAGTTTTATTAGGGTAAACACACATCCAGAGAAAATGCTTTTATCTTGCAGAAATGCAGGTATGCAAGGGTCCTGCAGTGGGGAGTGGGGTTAAGGTGTCACCAGGCTCAAGGCACACAGAGAGCCCTGGAATGGGGATTTTATGAACTTTAGAGCGGCTTCAGGAAGCTCTAGCCAGCTCCACAGATTTGATTTAGAAAGAAAGCAGGGAGGTATCAACGGTAGAGATGCAGCGTTAAAAAAAGACAGAGATAAGAATTATTCTGAAGTATGTGCGCGAGGTAGGGGTGGAGAAGGAAGGAGGTGGGCATGGCAGTCAAGTGAGGAGACCAGGAGAATAATTCCTTCCTCTTCTTTCCCTCTCTTTTATCCTTACTTCCCTTTCCCATTAAATCAACAGATGTTTACTGAGTACTTTTTATTTGCACATACAGTAGCCTATAGTAGGTACAGGATATGCACTGAATAAAAAGGCCTCACTCTTGCCTTTGGGGACCTTACTGATGCAGAAAAAATGGATGTAGGGCGTGAGGAGGGCCACGTTCCAGGCTTTGGTTGAGCCCTGGGACGTGCCCTGCCAAGTGTGGGTCCTTGGCTTCGCGAAGGAAAGAATTCAAGAGCGAGCCACAGTTGAGTAAAGGTAGATTTATTTACAGAGATACATCAAAAGACAAGAGAAAGGCCACGAGGTGTGGGGGTTGGGTGCTCAGATTAGAGTAAAAGTAGGTACACACTCCATAGACAGAGTGTGGGCCGTCTCAGAAGGGGGAGACATAGAGGGTGGTGGCAGCGAGCCGTGTTGCTGGTTTTTATCGGCTTGGTGGCTTCATATGCTACTAAGTGGAAGGACCAGTCTAACTAGCCTGGGGAAGGGGCTGGGATTCCCAGGAAGTTGGCCATTTCCCACTCTTTGACCTTTTGTGGCTAGCTCTGGGACTGCCATGGTGCCTGTGGGCATGTTATTTACCATGTTAATACATTACAATGATGCTCAAGATCTGCTAGAAGTCAAATCTCCCACCATCTTGAGCCTCAGGGCCTACTGAAGGTTAATCTTCCACCATTTTGATGTTAATTGCTGTATCATTCCTTGAATGGCTATGCCCTGCCCCCTTCCTGTCTCATTACTGTTTAATTAAAGAAATAGCCAATAAATCATTAAACAAACAAAAATGTAATTTTAAATTGTGTGTGAAAAGGCTATAAAGGAAACAAACAGGGTGACATCAAGCAGAAAAATATTCAGTAATAAGAGACAGATTGGGGCTTTTGACCCCTCATGCAGAAAACATTAAACAATATTTGGGGCATATTTCCTGGTACAGTGGAAAACTACTCGTTGCAGATTCTTAACCAAGGAAGTTGTATGGGAGGAAATGACAGTTTTTGCATTTTTTGATCGTCAGACTGGACTCGATATACGAGGCTATGATAGCAACATGAACAAAAATTGAATTTAGACTGTCAGCAGTTGTGGACAGAGAGAAAGCAAACTAGCCAACACTTAATGGCAAACTTGATTCAGGGTTTAAGAAGAAGTCAAAGTTGATAAGTATCATTTGGGAGGCCAGAATAATCATGATGTCATTAGTAAAGAAAGAGATGTTGGGGAAAGAAGCAGATTTACAGGGGAAAGCAATCAGTTTTGAACACATAATTTTAAAGATGATGTCCATTAGAAAAGTGATGCAGCCAATTCTCCTGATGTGATCGATTTTATTTATAAATAACTAATAGAGAGAAATTGGGGTGCAAGGGTATATTCTTAGAAATTTGGAGTTTTGTAATATCATGCTTTTAAGGCGATGACAGAATATACAGTGGGATTGTTCTCACACATATGATAATCCATATACATTTAAAACTGTTTATAACAGCTGAGTCTGAGAAGCGTGTTATATAGCTTAGGGTCCCAGAGATTGTTCGCAGAATGCAGTAGGTACTCAGACTACTTAATGATGGTTAATTAGAATTATGCAGATCCCTGAGAAGGCAAAGATACCACTCAGGATCATTGAAGTGCTGATTCTGCTTTCTTGTCCTGGATTGTATGTAGCCTTGCAGACACTGAATGTGATACAAAAGCAGGGAAAAGTCTAATTTGTCTTAATACTATTTAGGGCGAAACGCACTGATTTTTAGAAAACTATTCTGGCACAGGCACCTGTAGAGGACACTGCTAGCGCTCCACCCATCTGCCCTCAGGTCTCTGCCATTTTACATACACGAGGTCTCAGTCATGCGTTTATACACACGAGGTCTCAGTCATGCTTTTATTCTGAATAGCCAGTACCTGTGTTTCTTGGCAGGCAGATGCTCACGAACTTTTAGATTCCACTTTCTGACCTGCACAGAGATCTCAGAACTCCTGGGAGCTTACTCCTCCAGCCTCACCACCATGGGCGGTGTGTAAGCAGTGTCTTGTCAGAGGGGAACTGAGAACTCAGTCCTGTTGCCATCTGATTGAGGATGATGTTGAGAAATGACCCACACTGTCTCCAGAGCTCCCCTGTGGAACTGAGCCAAAGTCTTCCTGGGACTTATGTTGCTATGACTCCCTGTGTGGTCTCCTTTCCTTCCAGATCCCTCTTCCCTAATTATCTAAATTTTTCCTGGAACACTTCCTAAAAAGACACTTTTATATAAATCCTCATTTTGGAGCCTAAAACCAACCTAACTAAGGTGTATTGGTTTTCTATTTGCTGCTGTAATAAATGACCACAAACTCAGTGGCTTACCATAACATGAATTTATTATCTTATAGTTCTGTAGGCTAGAGGTCCAACAGGAGTTAAAACCAAGTCACTGTTAAAACCAGTCACTGGACTAAAACCAAGGTGCTGCAGGGCTGCATTCCTCTTTCAAGGTTCCAGGGGAAAATCTGTTTCCTTGCCTTTTTCTGATTTCAAAGGCCACCCACATCCCTTGGCTGTTGACACTGTCTCCATCTTCAAATCCAGCAAAGGCTAATTGATTTCTTCTCATATCACATCACCCCAACTTCCTCTTCTGCTCCCTCTTCTGCTTTAAAGGACACCTGTGATTATACTGGGCTCACTCGGATGATCCACAATAATCTCTTCATGTTAACTTCAGCTCATTAGCAAACTTAATTGCATTTGTGATCTTAATTCCCATTTGTCTGGGAAACTTAACATAGTCTCACGTTCTGGATGTAGGGGGCTTGTCATTATTCCACCTACAGCAGATGTTAAACCCTGAGTATGAAAAAAGTCTTGTGGTAAGAAAAATCAGACTGTTTTCTCAGAGCACGCATTATTCTACTCTGTTTAAAGTGTTATCAGTTTCTGTCTTTTTTTGGGAACTGGAGTCACCAGAAAAGATAAATTACATCTGTTTCTAACTTGTTCTGTCCATCTTGCTTCTGTTAATTATTTGTGTCCTTGGCTAATTAAATTCGGAATTTAATCTAATCTGTGTGTATCTGGGGAGGGTAGGGAGTCTCTTCTTGCTAAACCACAACCAACACAAAAGACCTTAAGTTCAGCAATGATGAAATTGTAATGTACTATTTTTTCAGCTTGAAAATTAAGAATAAAAAGTATGAGCAATACTTCTCTGCTAGTGAATTCTCTATCAGTGTTCAGGAAGAGACTGAGTGGCAACTGCTTAAGGATATTGCAATGAGAATTAGAAGTTTGACACCTGAAACTAATATAATAGTGTATGTTAATTATAACAATAAAAAAGAATTCAAAGTATGAGGTTGTGTCTAAGCTCTCTTTTATCATATGTTTTATTATTATAATTATATCAACACAAGGAAGTTAATAATAATTTGGGAGCTGTCTTTCCATCATAATATACCTCAACCAAGGTGCCATCAACAAGGCAGAAAGAAGGCTGTACCTGCAGCAAAAGTTGCTCACCTTCTGACCAGGGAAATAATGCAAAACAAATTGGGAAAGGACAGAATTCTGAATCATGTTACAAAGGAAGCTTTTCAGTTTCCAGGAAAGTTTGGAAAACTCTCCACTGGGAGACTCTTGTAAGGTGCACAGGGCCATGAATTAAGTGCTCAGGTGAAAAAGGATTTTAGAAGCCAGAAAATAGATGTTTAAATATGCTTATGCTATTGTATTTGAAGCCAAAAAAGGAGACACTAGGATTGTTTGTCATATCTTAACTGCTGCTGAGAAACTAAGAAAGGTATTTCCAAAGTGAGATGCCAGCTAACGCTGGAAAACCTTGGGGGCTGCTTGCCAAGACTGTAAACTCCATTTGTCACAGAGCCTGTGTAGTACAGAGCTTCTTCTAAATTTATCATTTCCATTTGTTTTTGTCATAGAATTATAAACAACGTGAGGTTAGACACATGAAACTGCTATATGTGTTGCTTCTTTCGCTCTCTCAGAAGCAGCTTTGTTTAATATCAACTGCACTGTTAAAATCTATGAGGACTCAGATCCCACTAGATCCTAAAGTCTTAAGGGTGAGAGATGGCTGATGGTTGTCTTGTTCCTTTCCTTATGCTCTAAATTGCTCAACAAATGAATGAAAGAAGTGAGTGAATGGATTATTGACTAAAAATCAGTGTAGAGGTGTTTCTTCAATGTTTTGTGAAATATCTTATTGAGCAGATACAGTAAATAGAACCATGTGAAATTGCTGATTTATTAATATTACTGATTTATAAAAGGGTGATTTCTTACAGTTCAACTGAGTAGATGACTGATTAGTAGTTCACTTGTCTTTCCTCCCCCCTAAATATTATATTCAGAATAAATCAGTTTATTAGATCCCTATTAAGGGCCAGATATTCAGATAAAAGTTTTTCCATGTTATCTTGTTTAATCCTTAAAACAACCCTAGTAGGCAGAATTCTAAAACAGCCTCCAAGATCCCCACTCCTGGTGTACATTTTTGTACATTATCCCTGAGACTGCAAATCTCATAGATTTTACTTACATCATTAGATTATGTAATGTAGCATCATTTAAAGAAAGGGAGATTATCTGGTGGGCCAGACCTAATCACATGAACCCTTCAAATATTATGGGTCTACAGATCAGACACAGAGAAAGTCAGAGATTTGAAGCAAGAGAGGGATTTGATATGAGGGAGAGTCTTCCACTGCAGGCTTTGCAGATGAAGGGACCATGTGGCAGGGAATGTGGGCAGCTTCTAGGTCTGGAGTGATCCTACATTTACAGTAGTAGGAAAACAAAGGACTCAACTCACCAACAGCAAGGACATAAATTCTGCCAACAGCCCATGTCCTTTAAAGAGGATCCTGAACCACAGATGAAAACTGCAGAGACAGCTGACACCTGGGTTTTTCCTGGTGAGACCGTGCAGAGAACTGTCATGTGTGATCTATAGGAAGTGAGAGATATTAAGTTTGTGTTGTGTGGAAGTTCCTATGAACAGAGAATGAACACAAAGCCTCTCAGAACTTTCATTTCATTTTCCAAAAGAGGAATGGAGACTCAGTATTAATGCCTAATTTTCTCAGGGACAAATAGAAAATATTTTAACATATGACTTTTGATTATGTAGTTAATATTTTTTTCTAATGTCCCTTTGTAAAGAAAAGAGGTTTGGAAGAAGAAGCGAGAATTAGAGTTCTGTCAAGTCCATGATAAACTCTCATGTAGACAAGAGATCACAAAAAAGTCATAAGGAAGGTCCCTTAATTGTGGCTCTATTAAGCCTTTTATCTTTCTGGGTGTTTTAATTAGGAACATAAAGATTCTCTGTGAACTCAATTTGAGTATGATTGAAAGATATTTGGCAAGAAAGAATCACATGGTGTCAGGTGAGCTTAAATGTCTTTCTAAAGTGAGAGATATGCCTGTGGTTTGTGGCAACTTTCAGAGTTCAAGTTATTCCTCCTTATTTGTTTCTTTTTTGCTGAGAAAACAGCACACCAAGCTCAACATATGATGAACTATTTTTCTTATAAATCACATTATGCTGTTTCATCCCATGTTGCTATGTTTCTTGTAAATCTCCAGGTAGAAAAGCAGCATATAGCAAGATCATCAGGTAAGCTCTATATAACACATTGTGTGTGGGGGGGTGGGGGGTGAGTGTGTGATATCATTTTGACTTCTAAACCCATGACATGTACTGGTCATATTTTATATAAATCATGTAACTAGGAAAAGTCCTAAGAAGATTTCTTCCCAAGTTACTCATAATCCCAATATATCGAAGTTGACTGGCTTTTAAAAATGAATTTTATTCTAGACATAGAATATTTATTTGCAGATAAAAGGATAGGTAGAACAAAAATTAATATACTATAGTCATATTTTAAAATAAATAAAATAAAATACTTGAGAGAAAAGAAATGAAAAGTATGCTGAACTTTAGATAATTAACTTCCTTACCACATGACATATTAGTTCTAGAAGAACCCTCTGAAGCAGAAATGGGCAAACTTTTTCCTTAGAGGACCAGAGAGTTAAGTATTTTAGTCTGTGGGCCACACATGGTTTCTGTCACATATTCCTCGTGTGTGTGTTTAGGGGAAGGGGGTAGGGGATGTATTTACAACCCTTGACAGTTTTAAAAACCAGTCTTATTTTCAGGGCTGAACAAATAGCCCAAGTAAGAATAAAATATTATGACAAACATGAAGAGATTAGACTAATCTTTTAGTAAATTCTTTTATTAAAGCATAATAAACTACAGAAAATACACAAACTGGGAGCATACAGCTTAAATCATTTTCACAAAGTGAATTCACTTGAAGAATAAACTGAAGTGGAGCCAAGAAAAGTCACATTGCTAGCAACTCAGAAGCTGCCCTTCCGGCCGGGCAGCCGCGGAGGTGTTGCCCGCATCCGTCTGTGAGGAAAGAGCCGCTCTCTGCTGCGTGGAGCGCCAAGAGCTCACTTCCCGGACCCGCAGCTCCTTCGTTCCTCCCGGGGCAAGCCCAGCCGGCCGCGGAACACAGTGGGGTCTTTAGGGCCTGATCATTTCTGGTCAACATAGAGCTCCTCTGTTTGGCAGGCCTTTTGCGGAGCTTTCCATCGGATTGGCTGAGACACCTTCAGCTCTGCTTTACCCTCTGAGGCTTTTTTGGCTCGATTCTGTTTTCTCGCGCCTGTCAGGGGGGCAGCGGGTGTAGAGACTTTCACTTCTCGACTATGCTTTCCTCTCACTTACGTTTTTCAAGTGTTACCTCTCATTAAACCTACTGCTGTCCTAATCCATCTCAGCATCTGCTTCCTGGAGGACTGAGGCTGACGCCTGTCCCCTTCCATCTGCTCCTCCATCCTATCAGCATAACCATGGCCCTAACTTCTGAGACCCCAGGTAGCTTACTGGATTGAACTGAGTATCAATGGAATCATATACTACATAGTCTTTTGCAACTGGCTTATTTTGTTCAATATTGTTTGTGAGATTCATCTTTCTTATTCTTACAATGGTAAATTGTTCATTTTTGTTCTTTAGTTTCCCATTGTATGAGTATATCTCGATTTATTTATCCATCCTATGATAGATGGACATTAGGTTGTTTCGAGTTTGAGGTCATTATAAAAAAGTCGCTATAAGCATTGTTGCCTGTGTCCTTTGGTGAACATTTGATTCATGTATTTTCGCTTAGATTTGTACCTAGGAGTGCAACTGCTAAGTCATAAGGTATGCACATGCTCAATTTTAGTCAATTTTGTCGAACAAATTTCCAAAGTTCTTTTATGAATTTATACTTCCACTATCAGTGTATGATAGTTCCAGTTGCTCCATTAAAAAAAAAAAAGTCTCTTTTAATTTAGCCATTCTGGTGGGTGTAAAGATAAATTACGTTATAGTTGTAATTTGAATGCTATTGAAAAATGAATGCAGTTTGTCTGTTTATTGGCCATTTGGATGTTCTCTTTTGTAAAGTATCTCCAAGTATTTTGCACATTTTCCCTTCTGTTGTGTTCCATTGTATGCATTTTTCATATTGATTTGTTGATGCTCTTTATATATTCTGTATAGTAATATTTTGTTAACTATATATAGTTCAAATATATTCTACTGTTTTTACTCTTCTAATGATGTCTTTTCATAAAAAAGAATTTCTTAATTATAATGTCATCTAATTTTCTTTATGGTTAATATTTTTTGTTTTTATTTGCCTACACTAGGAAATAATGACATAAAAATTTCTCCAAATTCATGAGGATATTGTCCTGTGATTTCCTCTGAAAAGCTTTATGGTTTTAACTTTAACATTTAGCTTTTGACTATATTTTTGCATATGAAGTGAGGTAGTGGTTATGATTCATTTTTTAATAGGAATATTCAATTTACCCAGCACCATTTATTGAAAAGGCATCTTTTCAGCAATGCAATAAGTAGCCATCTAGATGATAAAAGAAATGCTGCTTTCTTTTCTCTCAATTCTGTTTCACTGGTCTATTTCATTTTCCTTGCATCATTACCATATTTTCCTTATTATTAACGCTTTGTACTATATCTTGACATCTAGCATTGCAACTTCCAGCTTTGTTCTTCTCCAAGAACTCCTTGGCCATTCTTGGGCCTTTTCATTTCCATATAAAATTTATTATCATCTCATCAGTTTTCACTCAGTTCAATAAACTGAATCAACTATGACTCAACTGAATGACAATTGATAGTTTTACAATACTTAATCTTCTAAACTATGAACATGGTATAGCCTTGCATATATTAAATCTTCTTTAATTCACCTAGTATTCTTGTGATTTTTTGGTGGGGTGTGTGTGTGTGTGGAGGTCTTATACATATTTACTGTATTTATTTCTAGAGATTTATTAATTCAAAAAATTTTTCTGTAGATTCTTTCAGACTTTCTATATAACCAACCAAGCTGTCTCTGAATAACTACAGCTTTAACTCTTCCATTCCAATACGTATAACTTGTATTTCTTTTTTGTCCTTTTTTTCAACACCTAGGACTAGCAATACTACTTTAGCAGCACTAAAATGGTGATAACAAACATCCATTCTCATTCTCAACCTTAGGAGAAAAACTTTCAGTAATTTATTATTAAGTAGGGTACTTGGTACATCTCCATAATCTTTCAAAGATTGAGGGAGTTATTTATTGTTGTATGTAAATGTTGAATTTTGTAAGTGCTTTTTTGCATCTATTGAGATTATACTACACATTTTATCTTTTTGCTTATTTATTTTCTAATAGTAAGTCAACTTTATATTCTGAGTAAACTCTTTTTCCTATATTGTTGTATTCAATTTTCTAATGTTTTGCTTTGAGTTTTTTCACCTATAATTATGAAAAAAAATAGTCTGTGATTTTTTTTTCTTTTAATATCCTTATCAGTTTTTGTGTAAAGATGGCCTTGGATCCATACATGAGTGCTCCTTTCTTATAATTCCTGAAATAATTTTGGTAAATTATTTTTGCTTGAAACTGTGGAAAAATGCACTGGCAAAACCATCTGGATCTGGTGCTTTCCTTGTGGGGACATTTATAACAATGGATTTAATTTATTTAATAGACTTAGGGATCATTAAATTATCTATATCTTTTTCTGTCAACACTGGTAATTTGCTTTTCCAAGGAATTTGTTTATCTCAACTATAGTGTCAAGTTTGTGTAAAGTTGTTTCCTTACAGTTCATCCTTAATTTTTTTTTTTAATTATATCCAAGATCTGACTCTTGTCTATTCTTTCATCACTATTACTGGCAATTTGTGTTCATTCCCTTTGAGGGGGCATTCTTTCTTGGAGTCTATCAATTTAATTAATCTTAGAATTCTAATAACTGACCCATGACTTTGTTGATTTTTCTCTATTGTAATTATTTTCTCTAGTTCATTCATTTCTGCCTTTCTGATTTTATTTTATTTTTCCTTCTACTTCAATTGGGTTTTATTTGCTATTCTTTTTCTAGAGCCTTAAGGTGAAATATTAGGCCATTGACTTAGTGCTTTCTTCCTTTCTAATAAATCTTCATGACTAGTTATAGCCCGAAATTCTGATATTTTCTAATTCAAATCTTTTCTAATTATCCAATTTCTTTCTTATTTCTTTTTTGACCTAAAGCTTATTTAAGAGTGTGTTATTTACAGGTGTTTGCAGCTTTTCTAGGAATACTGTTGTTAGCCACTTCTAATTTATTCTGCTGTGATAAGAAAACTTACTTTGAAAAACTTGTTTTCTTGATATTTATTGAGGATTTTTTTCTTGGCCCAGCATATGTTCTATCTTGATAACATCCTTTGTACACTGGAAAAGGAACATATATGTTTATTAATGTCAAGTAAAGTAAGATAGTTGATATTATTATTTAAATATTCTCTATACTGCTTAATTTTTTTGACCACTTGTTCTATTAATTACTGACAGAACAACACACTTTCTCCTCCAGTTCCAATTCCCTTCACATTCTGCAGTCTCACACAAGGTCTCTAACATGGTCTTATCCACTGTGATACACATGTACCCCTAGTTCTTGTTTCTCTCCGCAAGAGGTATTTGTACAGGCCACTTGACATAACGTTTCTTAATTTTAAGAAAAGTATGAGAAAAATAGGCCAAGTCTCATCTTTCTTCTGCATTTTGGTCCAGATTTTATAGTATTTTGCAAGTATGCTTTGAGTTTCAGATTTTCTGTATTTTAAATATTTATTATTTTCCTTAAATTTTTAAAAAAAGGAATGAGGAAAAAAACTTTATTATGCTATATGTAACTAAGAGGCCAGTCAATACTTTTTAAAGTTTTCAGTTTATATTGCTCCTTTTAGATAAAAGTGATAAAGTGATGTCAAAGGTGTGTGATACTTCCTTTGTGCTTCAGGTGTTTTTTCTTGAATCCTGCAGTATAAATTTTACTGCATCTTTAATAAAATCCTCAGCTCAAGCAATCCTTATAAAGGAGAGAGTGTAATATATAGTTTAATATCCTAGTTTTGAAGTTACACAGGCCTGGGTTCAAGTGTTAGATCTATTACAATAATAGAGAAAATTGCTCAATTTCTCTAAATCCTTATTTCTATTTCTGTATGTTGGTGATGAAAATACCCACCTCACAAGGATGTGGTAGGAATTAATGATGTAGCACAGAGAGAACGATTGCTACATAATTATTGGTAAATAAACAGTGGCAATTATGATTATTATTCTACATGAAGATGTCTGATTGAATCAAAGTGATATTGTTATAAAGTTTTATTGCAAAATTCTAGCTTCCCTAATCCTTGGGTAGAAAGATAGATGTAACTCTCCACATACAAGTTAAATCATTTTGCGGGAGAAACAGAAAAATGGTAAACAATGATTCCTACGTTCTAGAACCTTCACATCTGAGCACTGAACTTCCTGGGAGGAAAGTTTTGCTCATGGAAGTGTATGCCAGCCAGTGGCATGTTATCTTTGTCTTGTCTACACCCTGACCTTTCAGCTTTATAACTTCCAAATGTTTATATAATGAGAACTGCCCTTTTAAAATTGACACAGTGATTAAAATACAAAATGAGAGCCGAGACTGCCCTCCAATAAATAGGCTGGATCTGAGCAGACATCTGTCCAGTAAGACTCTTCTAAGCAAGCAGGCACACATTTCTCTGCTTGTATCTAAAAAGTGAAGGTGACATTTATACCGTTCAGTAATTTTTCTCTCCATCTGTTTATTCAATGGTGAGATTTAAGTTGGCAAATGCTACACTCACATTGATACTACTCCTAGGCTATCTTTCAAGTATTCAGCTTTTAGATGGATGAATCCAGAGCCTTGCCAACACACACATTTCTTCTAAATTTCAATTTATAAGAAAACACTCCTTCAAGAAGAGAACTATAATCAAAGCCGAACGCACCCTACTTGGTTGGCAGTTCATCTTGCCACAGACCTCCCAGTTCCATCAAAGTTTCCCACATTCTATAATAGGTTGTTTTAACTACTTTCTTTATATCCAACCATACCTATATATAGGCTTTCTTCATACCTGAATAGAGATGAGCTGCAATTATTCAAAACCATCTTAATTATTGATTAACAGGGAAAAAATATCCCCAAAGCATAATAGAATACTCACAGTAATTTCAGCTTTATGCTTTTCAAAGAGCATAAAGATTCATAGGAAAGATTCAATAGCAATACAGCATTTTTATTCAAATATAATTACAATTAAGTCACGGATGTGAACAGGATGCAGGGATTTCAATTGTTCCTCTTCCTCACCTTGCTTTCCTCTACTGAAATTCTAGTCCCGGCAGCTGGCCTTCTTGTTCCCTGAGCATGCCGAGTGAGATCCTTCTGCCTAGTTTTCAGGGCCTTTATCCCCAGCTGATTCCTCTCCTTGGAACACTCATTCTCCATATTTTAATATGACTAACTCTCAATTTAAATGTCACTCCTTCAAGAGGTCTTTTCTGACCATTACTGTTTAATCTAGTGCCCTGTTTTATTCCTTCGGGGCACTTAACATGATACACAGTTTTTTATTTGTTTTTTCAGCAAAAACATATTCCACAAGAATGTAAACTACATGATAGCAGGGATTTGGATTTTTCACTATCTCCCTGTTTGTAGAAAAGGCTTGCAATATAGTAGGTACCAACAAGTACTTGTTGAATAGATGTATGAATGAGTAATTTTGCCAGTCAGATTTCAGCTTTCTTTTAAGCTTTACTGAAGTTTGATTCCAACACCTTTTGTTTTAAGCTAGGATCTAAAACTAATCACATTAAGTCGTGATGACCACCCTTATTTAATTTGTGCTCTGCTTTTCAGGTAAATAGAAGGTGGCTTCTTTTATTTCAAAAGCCTAAATCTCCCACTTGTCCTTCCACTAAGCCCTGTATCTGAGTTTGAGGGATGCACCTAAACTTTAATCATTTGCTAGGAAAAGAGCATTGATATCACTGAGTCAAAAAATGTGACTCGCTGTTCACTTTCAAGTTGTCTTAACTGTCTCCTTCCTGTGCGAGATGAAATGCTCATGGCATCTGAATATGCCTGTTCTCACTCCACCCCCTTGCCCCACTCTCCAGAAGTAGCTATGATCAAAAATTTCTTGGGGATTCTTTGAGAAAACTCTCACCTAAAAACACATATATCTATTGATATAAATATAAATTATACAGATTTTTAAGTACAGGTTGGAATGTAAAATAAAATTTACTTTTACTTTACAACAGAGTCTCTATTTCATTTCCCTATGAAAAGGTACAGATCAACTTCTAATGAAGTTGCAGAGTATTCCACTGGAAAAATTCTGATTGATACAGGTTTATATGTGTGTATGAGAATGTGTGTAGGATAAATTTTTCAAAAATGATTTATTGTGTCAATTTTTTTTAATTTCTGAGCAAGAATTTTGCTCTTTTTAAAAGATAATTATTATTTTGTTCTAAAATGATGTAACACAATTACTTTTTTTGAGTTTCATTGAAATCTTCTCTTTGATGGGAAAAAGCACGAAATAAGTATGTTGTGCCTGAGATTCAATTTTCTTTCAATTTTAAAAAAACTAGTGAAATTTTCATTATTGCCTTTGGTTAGTATCTTTAAACCTAGCAAGTGAGTATATAGCTTTTTCACATTGGAAATAATAGCATGATTTTACAGTAGAATTGTGAGAGATTAGTTGTTAAGGAAGTGCCTCATTTGCTTTTATTGAACTTCAAAGATAAATGTCCAGAAATGCACCCACTTATTCTTCTATAATAAAATTTTTTTAAAATTTTGAAATAACTTAAAACTCACAGAAAAGTTGAAAATATAGCACAGATAGTACACGCATACACTTCACTCTGATTCCCGTCATGTTAATAATTTTCAAAACCACAGTACAATGATCAAGACCAGGAAATTAACTTTGGCATGTTACTCTCAGCTGAACCACAGACCTATTCAAATTTCAATTTCCCCTTACAACCCTTTCCAGCTCCACAGTTGTGTCCCCTCATTCTTCTCCAAGCTGTGACAGTTCCTGAGCCTTTTCCTATCTTCCACGACTTGATATTTTTCATACTCATGGTCAGTTATTTTTTATTGTCTGATATTGTCTCGTGATTAGAATGAGGTTCTACATTTCAGCAAGAAAACTACAGAAGTGACGTGTTCTTTTCACTACATTACAACAAGAGGAAAATGATTTTCATATGCGTTATAATCAATAGTGGAAACTTGAAATCGCATAACTAACATGGTATTTGCTTGTTCTCTCTAATGTAAATTTACTATTTTCCCTTGGCAGCTGATAAATATCTTGGGACAGATATTTTGAAGCTCTGCAAATATTCTACTTCTCCTCAAACTATCACCCACTGCCGTTTTCATCTGTTGGTGGATCTCGCAGCAATTAACAACGATCGTGTTTACCTAATGATAATTCTATATTTCCCTCAGTCCTCCTAAACACATGTAAAAAAGGAGCTTCTACTTCATTTATTTATTTACTAAATTACTTGTTTATATCAATATGGACTCATGGATGTTTATTTTATGCTAATAGGTTATAATGAAATACTATCATTATTTATTTTGTTGCTCTAATTGTTCCAAATTTGGTTACTGGGAGAATAACAAAATACCAAAGACTGGGTGGCTTAACGTCGATTTCTCACAATTCTGGAGGCTGGAAGTCCAACACTAAAGTGTAGGCAGGTTTGATTTCTCCTAGGACCTCTCTCCTAGGCACGCAGATGGCTGTCTGCTCACTGTGTCCTTAGATGGCCTTTTGTCTGTGCACATACATCCCTTGTGTCTCTCTTCCTATAAGGATAGCAGTTCTAGGACCCCACCCTTATCATCTCGTTTAATCTTAATTAACTCTTTAAAAATCCTATCTCCATATGTAGTCAAACGGAGGATTAGAAACTCAACATATGAATTCAATGCATAACAGCATTTATTTATCTGCAGGTGCCTGGCAGTCAACAGATAGCCTCTCCTCCCACACAGGCATCTGCTTCTGCTAAGGCTGCCTTGGTTCCTTGATTCCTCATTCTGCCTTTTCTCTGCTTCTCTAGTGTGAAGAGGGCTATGATGAGTCTCACGCTTTTTCATTCTCTTCATTCTTATTGCCAGCAGAGTCGTTGATTGAGCCCTTCTGGTCTGGCTGATTCCAGGGAGATTGCACGATGTAAAAGACTGGTAGGTGTTACTGTCCTCTCAGAAACCTTTCTTAATTTGCTACAAATTCCAAGTGGAAATAATAGTATTAGATTTTATAAATGAGAATACTTGGTCAAGGCCACACAAGTGATAAATATTAGAGCTGGATATCAAATGCTTGTCTATCAATCTAAATTACATATTTTCAATTGTTACCTTTGGAAGAAAAGACACAAAACCAAGGAAATAAATACAAAAGAAACAACAATGGCAACAAAACACACCTCTGTATTTTATTATACCATTTTCTTTACTGAGTATTCTATTTCCAATAACATCCCTGCAATATATGTCAACTTATCTTGTAAATGTACTCATAGAATAAAACACACATATGTCATGGTCATTATTATATACAAATTATCACTTCCAAAGTAACATATTGCTTCTACTCTGAGTAGCCTATTTGTTTCATAGTTATTTGCTTCCTTATACATCAAATCTACACAGGAAATGAAGCTCTGGCACTGGTTACTTTGCACTAATATAGCCAATACAGATTGATGCAGTTTTCTCTCCATGCCCAAATATCTATTAACATAGAGAAAATCTGGATTATCTGGTACTGAATGTGCAAAAACGAGTTTAGCTTTCTGTGCTGGATGATTGAATGCATCCTTGGATCAGGCTATCAAGGTTTAATTGAACTACAAATCCAAAGATAATTGGAATAGAACTCTGGTCCAAAACAGGACACAAATAGTCTAAGCTTTAGTTAATGAACAGAGGCAAATGGAGACTTCTGTTTACATTCATAGCATCCTTTGATTGTATCAACTCTTTCAAAAAACGTGGCATCACAATATTTAAAACGAACAGTTATATAACAATTATGCCGAAGTCACTTTGTGCTTAATAAATGAGACTAGAAAAATAAAGCGTAATGAGAGAAGATTTAAAAATAACTTCATTGTATTTTAGGCTCTTCAAGGCTATATGTTTTTTTCATACAATAGTAATGCAGCATTAGGTGCGTGGTAGTTGCTAAATGCATGCTTTATTTGTATGTATGAATGGTTAGTCTTTGGAGGAAATAGATTAGTAGATGAGGTAAAATAGAATCTATTCATTATAAAAGTTATATCAGTTGATTAAAAAAGGGTTTGCTTACAGAATAAGACAATGTATTCTAGTTGGTACTGTAGTTGCCACTGTCAGCAGTTTCTGATCTTTTGAATGAGCTCATTGGTTTAGAATTATCAAAATTAGTTAAGCCACATGCAAATTCACCTAATGTTGTCACCTTATCAAATTTTAAGAGCCGTGATGCTTATTTCTGAAATATTTCTCAAAGTGTTATTGCTTTTAAAATTCATGTTGACAAATGCTCACAAAACTAAATATGAAAGATCAAAATGATAAAATTGTAGAGATGGAGAAGAGATTAGAGGTTACTAGGGGTTAGAGGTGAGAGAGAAGAGGGAGAAGGGTGTGACTATAAAGGGAAGCATGAAGGAGATCTTTGTGGCAATGGACTGACTCTGTGCCATGATCGTAGTGGTGGTTGTAAAAATCTACATGTCATACACGTGTTTTGTGTGGCGCATGTAATAAAATGGTGCAGACACATTGCATCAATAGCAATTTTCTGGACTTAATATTTTTCTATTGTTACATAAGATGTAATCACAGGGAGGAACTCAGTGAATGGAACACAGAACCACTCCACTATATGTAATGTCTTGTGCATTGATAATTATTTCAAAATAAAAGTATAAAAGTAATTGGGCAGAGTTAATCTCAACTTAGTACAATAGTTGTGCACTGTTTTCCTCACTGCTTACATTTTAACTCTTCTGTAATTTTATTTTGACTGGTGCTATTTACAAGCTGTACATACTTAGGCTTTTGACAAGCAGTTGCAGGTGGCTTATCAACTCATCGACTGCATCGTGTACTCTTGCTGTTAAGTGATAAACACATGGCATTCAATCTGATACTTTTCTTTAGAAGACAGAATATCTCAAGTGTTTAGGTCCAAACACTGTTGTGACACTTGCTGGTTGCTACCTTTATTGCAAATATGGTTTTATACATTTCATCAGTACAATAAAAAATGTGAAATACTGGCGTTGTACTGATTTTATAGGTTTCTCTGTGATATCAAATATACTGTGAAACAATTTATCAATATTCTGTTACTCACTGATTCTTTCTTGTGTTCCCATATATTACACTTAGGTGAATGGTGTAGATCTTCCCATTAATACTACATAAATTATGCCGTGATACACATCACTGGCATCTTAGTATATACATAAAAAAGTGGATGAGAAAAATATTAGAATTCTCTTTTTCTGCCTGTCTCTGTCAACGCTAGGAACCCCCAAAGGCAAATAGCCCATCTCATTGCTTCAATTTGCATTTCTTTAAAAACTAGTGAAATTGAGCATGAATATTTATCTCAATTTGTGTTTCCCAGTTTATGAAATGCCTCTTCATAGTGATTTGCTTATTTTTTTCTACTTAGATAATATTCTCTCCCCAACTGATTTAAGTAGCTGCTTCTGGTCTAATTATATGGAGCTTTTGGTCGTATATGTTGCAAATATTCCTCCTTAGCTTATCTTCAGTAGGAAGATGGGGAATATGGTATATTCAAGGAATTGATGAGAAAAAAGCAAGCAAGCCTGGTGTGGCTGATGCAATCACAGAGCCAAGGGGAGCAGGAGCGAAAAACCATCAGAGGTATGGAAACACACAGGCTGTATAAAAGAATTTTAGTGTTTATCCTAAAGCATTGAGAAGCCACTGAAATGCTGTAAGTTAGGTGTGGGTGGTATGATGCTGGTGGAGAGGTAAAAGAGGTTTTTTATAAGAATTCTTTTAAAATAATCTACCTAAAACTCTTAGCAACGAATGGAACATAGTAAATATTTAACAGGTATCTGCTGTTCATGTTAATATGACTGTAATGATTACTATCAACATTTCTGTCAGCAGGAGACTGAAGCCTGGTGAGGCTAAGTTTCCTAAGATTACTCCAATGACACAGCTATAAAGAATCACAGATAGATGCTTCTAGGCTAGATTTCATTCTCATTCTGATATCCAGAGTGTGAGTATGTCTACAGTGAGCAATTCATGAGCTCACAGCACAAATCTAGCCAGGGGAGTGATCCCGTTACAGACCAAACATTAGGAGTATTAACAACAAAAATTCAATTGTGCATTAGGTCACTCTCATGGGAGACATACCAAGTGCATGTGATTAATGTATTGGAGGCCAAAAGACTCAGTTACAATAGCATTTACACAGAATAGGTTTTGGGAAACAATATTATCCTCATTATAGTGTTAGTCTGCCAGGATTTACAAGTACCATTTTTCAAAATTAAATAATCTACAAGCTTGGTATTCACAAACACGCACATACTCTGTGGGCCCTCAATAAATACTAGCTGACTGACTGACAGATAAACACCGTCATAAACAGATAAGCACTTCTAAGTGAAGTGTAGCCATATATTTAAAGAGGCAGTATTGGATCTACGTGTATAAACTAGAGATTAAATATACGAGAAACATAGCAAAAATGCAATAGTGAAATACCTTTCTAAACTGTGAGCTCCTTAAATAGCAAATGAGGGTAAACTCCAACAAGTATTAAAGTATCCTGGATGAGAGTTATAAAGTAACTTTACACTACAAAATAGATGCTCTTCAAAGATCATAAACAAATCCATTTTTGTGACTTCAGATCTTTACCCCACCTATCAATTAATTTGCAAATAATGGAGACAGTGAACTTGTTAATATGTATGGTATTTCTTGAGAAGGAAGTATGGAATAAGGAAACAGAGGTGAAACTAATGATCGAGAAATGGGCATTTGATTGTACCCTCTCCTCTCAGTTTTCTGTCTGCTAAAGTCTTATTAAATAGCCTTACCTAAATCAATGAATAGATCCCTAGCAATTTAACTGAAATGCAGCATCACTGTGACTCACAATCTTAAGTTCAGTACTTAACTAGTTTTATGAACTTATGCCAGATTTAACTTCTATGAATTTAATATTTTTTTACCTCAATTGGAATACTTTAATAAGCCATTTCTTAAAACAAAATGTTTCTTTAAATATGGGTAATATCTGGTACAGGGCTGGGCATTTAATGAGCAAGAAATAAGTCTTCTTGGCTGATATTATTTATTAATTAATAGTGATAATGACAATTTCCCCAGTAACAAAGCCCACTTAGCATAATCTCTCTTGATAACAGGACTGCCCTGAGGAGTTCTGGTCGTGGCAGCTGAACTCACAGGATAAGACAGCAGGGTAAGCACCGGAGGACAGGACCAGCCTGGTGGAAAGGCAGGTCCTGCTCTCCAGGTTGGCAATGGCTGGATGCTTGAAATGTGTAAGTTACTCTGATCAGACCCAAAGGAGCAACTAAAGACCACAAACTGCCGTGAGCTCCCAGGGGAGGAGAAAGGAAGTAAATAACTTTAAGGACAAGTTAAGAGGAAACCCAAAGCTTGGAATGAAGACATGATCCAGCCAATTACAGTAAAGGGTCAAGAAGAGGGTTTTGTTGCTGCTGTCATTTGTTTATTTTAAGTACTTGGAGACCTCGTTCCTTCAAGTTATATTGCATATTGATTTCAGTCATGCCTGAGACTAACTGAACATTTCTCAGCATCACAATTAATCTATCTCTTGCTTCATTTTCTATGGAGGTTTGAGGTTCTTTGGGAGAAGGACTGAAAAAAAAAATAATGACTTTTAAAGGTTGATCCAAGTAGTACGATTTGTGAATACCGTATTAATAGGATTTTAATGACTGCTATTAGCTGGTAGAAAGTGGCTCATAAATGTCTAAAATCACCATCTTTCTATACTCGTCCCTCACTTCCCTTCTCTCACTAGAGGTGGGGCTCAGATTGAATGGAAGGACAGGCCTACTGTGTTAGAGCATTAAATTTATCTTCTAAAAAGACATCAAATGTTTTCTTCTTAGAGTTTTTAATCATCCTGCAAGAAGTTATTTTTAGGACAAATTTAGTTGAGAAAATTGATATTTAGAGGCTTAATATGAATTAACAAATAAGAGGTGGAATTTGAAACCAACAATGTTTAACATTCAGGAAGACATACCATGTTTCTGGTTGAAAAGAGTTAATATTTCAAGGATGTAAAACTATCCCAATCTATATACACATTTAATAAAATTGCAATCAGAATTCCAAAGTATCTTGTTTTACCTGATCAAAATAATTGAAAAATACATATGAAACAATAAGAGTGTAAGAATTGCCAAGAAATTTTGAAAAAGAAGAATATTAGGGAAGAACTTCCCTTATCAGTTAAAAAAAAGGTTTTAAAGCTGCAAACAGCACAATAAGACAGTGAAATAAGAGTAAGTGTATAAATGAATGGTTCTGGCCATAGTTAAACTCCTAACTAAAATCACACTCGAGAATAACTTTCTTAAGGACTACCTTTACCTGTCTCTACCTGATTCATCTCTCTCTCTCTATTCTGCCACAACCAGATCTCTCTCTCCTCTGTCTATCCTTGTCTGTCTATCTATCTTTTCATCTATCCAACCTATTTATATCTATGCATTTATATGGAACAGGAAGGCCATCTTATCCAAGATAACACAGATATATTGGAAAGACTGAGAGGTCTGATTATAGAGAATATTTTCAATGTATTTTGAGAAACTATAGCAGCAACAGAATCAAAAGATAAATACTACAATCAAAATGTTTCCAATACATGTGACAATGGGTTATTCCTAGTAGACAAAGAACTTTTACTAATGAATAAGAAATAAATTGAGCAGCTCCATGGTAAAATGTATAAAGGCAATAATTAGGCATATCAAAATCTATATGGAATGTTACTTACACCATAATGTCTGTAATTCATTAAGACACCATTAGAACTGCTGTCAAAAAATTAAGCAGTCAAAATTCTACCACCTCTATTCCTCACAATTTTCTTTAGTTTCTCCTCTTAACCTATGATCAGAAAATTTAGTTCTCTATAAAATTTGCTCTTCCTTAAAATTCTTTTTTTCTCTAAAATTTCTAGACTTTCCAATTAAAATTCCCAGCTGACAGAGCTACTGATAGCAGCTAGATGTTAGTTTTTAAAAATACACACTAAGGTGAAAGAAGGCTTTTGCTTTCTAAGGTATCCACATTTGCACAAGTAAAAGACACAAATATTTGATCCTGTTTTATAGATGGAGGATATAGAAGGCTTTTATTGATTGGTTTTTCAAGATTCTAAAAAGGGCTACATTTAATATTAGAATTAAAATTCAAGGATAACGATCTTCTAAAGAGGTTAAGCTTCACCTTCTGAGACATAAATACACAACATAAAGCACTCAAGCTTGTCTTTTAAAAACATACAAAAATTATCAGAGAAGACCCAAACCCAGAGAGATCTGTGCTATACGTTGGACTGACTTTATAGTGTGACCCAGAGGAAAAACTCCACATTGCAGATGATAAGAAAGTCAGAAGAAAAGTAAATAAGAAAGAACTATGCAGTCAGAAGCAGGGCTAAAAGATGGCAAATACCAGAAATCAATGCAGATAAATGAAGAATACTGAATCTTGAGAAGAAAGAGAGGCAATGGTCAAAAAAGTAAAATAAATAAAATAAAACCACAACAACAGAAGCATCGCAGCAGTAACAGATTTGGGAGTTTTGGAAAAATTCTCCAAAATACAGTCGTATAAATCGCAATACATCGTATAAATGGTGACACAGTTCCCCTTGAAGTACAATATGAATTACAGAGAAGAGGGAAGGGTCTCACACGCTCTCTAAGCAAGTAACTAAACCTCAGGAGTACCTAGCTGATGCTGTTAGCCGGGTCTAGAGGCAGAAAAGCCTGAGCGGTGAACAAGGCATCATAGGCAATTTCAATGGCACCAAAAATTAAAATTTAGCTTTCTTCCACCATTGTGGTCAAAATATTTTTATGAATTCCCCATAGGCAGTAACCCAAATATCATTTTAAGAGTTTAACTATGTCAATGACCCTGTTGTTAAAAAAAAATGAACACTTTTGCATGACACAAATCTTCTAACCCGATACATTCCTCTCAAAATATTGAATTGAAAGATATACAAAGTTTTTCTACTTAAGAAACACACCATTCTGAAAATAATTCCTGTTGATAAATGCTGATTTCTTCCCTTCCTAACTCCCTTTTATCTCCTTCCCTTTTTTTTTTTTTCTATTTTCTTTCCAATAACGGTCGATAGAAAAAAAATTCTTTTCCCTAATTTTCTACTGCTGCTATCTTTTGCCATATTTAGGAAGATTCTAAAACATTTACATTAGTTTTTCTTCACTACAGTATTACATTCTTTGCTATCTTTGATGTAATGGACATACAGTTAACATTCTTGGTGGCTAAAAAATAAATTTTATAAGATCAACAAACAGTAATGATCTTATAAAATTATTGTGTGCTCATTGTGTGTGAGGCATTAAGTGCATTATTTTTTATCTTTATCACAGTTTATGAGCTAAATCTTATAATTACCCCATTTGCAAAGGAGGAAACTGAGGCTCAGAGAGATTAAAATCACAGGGCTGGTCACAGGTAGAGATGAGGTTCCTATAGGCAGAGATGTCTGAAGAATTACTTATACCCCATCATACCATTGCAGTGTAGGTCCTGGGAACAGCACTTTTAACTCTTGTGGGGACACCATATTCATTAATAGTTTCAAACAATTCAAGGCGTTTAGAAATAACATTAGGTCGTGCAGTCCCAGGATAACTGAGGAGCTGAGCCGAGTCCCGGAAGAGAGAAGGTTTCATCTCTCTGCCTCATGCTTCTCATTTCCTTATACTTGTTTGTTAAATGGAAGGAGAATTTATGAAATGTTTAGCGAACTATTTGGCTTTATAAAGAATACGTGCAGTGGCTGGCTTTGTAGACTTTCCAGACAAAAATTCTTTTAGCATTATTTACTTTTGTCTATTTCCGTGGATAAAAGTGACCAAATTAAAACTCAGCCCTCATCTTCATCTCCTGGTTGCGACTCGGGCTAAGATACCTTCAGGTTTTATCCAACAGAAAAGGCACATCCAACCTCCTTTCAATAGTCATCGGAGCAACTATCAAAGATACACCGCCTTGAGAAGGAGAGGGATGAAATGAGTGTCAGATTCTAAAGACATGACATCCTAATTAAAAGAGTCCTTTGTAGAAGCCAGTGAGGGTGTAGACAGAGCCAAAGTGGTTGTGAAATCTTGTCTCTGCAGATGTCAATAGCCTAAGAGCAGGTCCAGTCATTAGAATCTGCTTTTATTGTGTCTAAGCTCAAGACATGAAAACTCACTGCAGTCGCCCTGCCTAGACACGGAGCTGCTTAGAACAAAAAGTTCTGTCCTGGAACAAGAAAATCAGGGTCATAACAGTCCAGGCATATAAATATGTATATGGACTATCATTCTCTTGTAACAAATGGTAAAAAGCTACGCAGGTGACAGTGAGAGAGTCAGGCGGAGAGCCTGCTTTATCACCTCCCTCGGACTGTGTTTCCCAAGCAGTGCTTCTCGCCAGTCCCGGGTCCCGGGCCATCATTAGTCCCTGCACATGGAAGCAATGAAGGTGTCTCTTCAAGTAAATCACTTGGGGATTTTTATAATCTCAAATAAAATTTTTCTAATATTTTTTTCTAAGTTTTCCAGGTTTAAGGTTTTAATCTTTTATTATTTATTGGGCAGCCGTTTGGAAGAGCATGGTGAGAAAGCCCGGATAAATAGTTGGTTGCAAAATCTGTGCCGTCCAATGCTCTCTTGAAAACTAATGAGTTCTTTCTTTTTCCTATTATCACTGTTCTATCCTCTGGTGCTTAAAAATTAATAGCATGTAGGTTTATAAACCTTTGGCTGTCAATCAGTAAAATTGCTGATAAATATATTTTGGAGATTGCATGGGAAAGTCTGCAGATAAATTTTCCCTTCAACCACCGGAAAGATCATAGGCAACCATTTCAACTAAACATATTTTCCAGTGTTTTGTTTTTACGATATCAGGACAAAGACAATTACATGTCAACATAAGAAATAAAATAAATCTATTTCAAACCGCAACTTTGAAAATTATTCAGAAAAAAATGTAAATAAGGCAAATGCTTTGGAATACAGGTGAATATTTCTTACTCCATTACTCCTGGGAGTTTGATAAAATAACAGATCATTGTAAATAACGTCTTTCTTTGTAGAAATAATGAGAATAAAGTCAATAAGGGGGAAAGTACGCTGTTCTAAGTGCTTTTTTTTTTGAAAGTCTTAAGTCTCTGCATTTATCTCTGGTATTAAATAGAACTGATTTGCATCTGCCTGTTAAGTCTTAGATATGAATGTGGTTAGAAATTTATGAAACCTGAAAGGGTCTGACCCTTATCTAATGAGGGAAAAATAGAAAGCAGACACAAGGAGAATCGGTACAAAATATGAAGTCATAATGACTGCTGAATTATTATTCTTGTGTATCTATGCATTTGCAAATCCAACATATGTAAGAATGAAGGCAGGAAGAAGAAATGAAGGCAAGAATGAAGGAAAGAAAGGAAAGGAAAGGACGGAAAAAAATGAAGGAGGAAAGAGGAGGAAGGCAAATGATTAGCGGTGAGTCTGTGATGAGAACTGAATCAAATATAAAAGGGCTCTAATTCCTATGCTGCTTATTTAACACGATTCTAGCTGTCTTTTTCCTCAGTGTTTAAAACAAAATACACTCTCTCTTCTTTCATGATAAGCATCATTCTTCCTTTTCTGAGACTATGATTTCGAAAAGGCTTTACTCTAATTTTGGATTATGTATGCCATTTGGACCTTCAATTTATTTGTGGCAGCAAGCACTCTGATGAGTGTACTGTTTGTCCTATAATTGCTGTCTTCCAGTGAGCATTTTGTTCCATTACGATCTCCCAGAACATTTTATTCTCAAAAAGATGTGGCACAGACTGATTCTTCATTTTAAGGATGCTACTTTAATTTCTCCAGGTTTTCAAATTATTTTTCATTTTAAATTATATTTTGAATAATAAAAAGTGGGGAAAAAAGAATGATCAGGACTGAGACACGTTGAAAATCATACTGAATATTTCTTTTATTTTAGAAATGAAAATATATTATGGAATGCAGCCCGACACAGACAACTCACTCATGATATGCATTAATAATATAAATATGTGGATGGAAACGAATTTTGTTGTAGAAGCAGTAATTCTGAGTGCTTTTAGAAAACCATATTTTTAAAAACCTTTACTTACGCAATTTCATCGTGAAAGCAGCAAGGCTGATTTTGAAATAAAGACTATCAGAGCAAGTATTGCTGGAGTATTTTATGGTAAGTAAAGAATAATGACTTTATGTGTTTCATAAATGTTATACTGTTCCCCACAAGACATCTTTTTTTTTTCTTTTTTGAAAATGAGGAATGAGTGATTAGGAGAATGTGCATTTTATTTCAAGTATATTTAAGTAATTTAATTCTCTATAACTGTATCAAGGCCCTCAAGAGACTATCTTGTAAGAATTTACTATAGAAATAAGCATTGACAATGTATCTACTTGTAAAATATAATCTGGAGTGACACACAGACTAGCAGGATGGTTAGAAATAAAGTTAGAGAGGTCAAAAAACATATTCTTCAACAAAACGTGGTTGACAAAAAAAAAATTTAACAGGAACATATGACAAGGCCTTACGATTTAGATTTAAATATAGCTCTGGGCTTCCAGATTACCAAGTCAAGTAAGAGTATATTTCCTGTTATATTACAAAAGAAAACATACCAAATCTTCTGACAAGAAAAGGTAGAGTAACATTAGGCAAATAATATGGTAAATAGTTCCGCTAGGAAAATCCAATTCTCAAGACACTGGTTATAGATGGGTTTACACCAGTATTTAGATATACATTTCCTAGATGTTTCAGGGGCAGGCAGGGATATTATTGTTTCCCATGACCATTAATTTTTCACATCCATTTACAAATTGATTACATAACAAGGGTTGTACCCAGTGGGGTGAGCAGCACCTTTCTCACTTGTAGTTAGTTCTCTGCCTGAAATGCTCTCCTTTCCTGCTGCGTATCAGTAACTCCTACTCACCCTTTAAGCCTCCTCACAAACTTGGTCTCTGAAAGGAAGTTTTTTCTAAGCATCCCGAAGCTTTCTCATACCCACCCCTCACCCCCCAGCCCGCCCCGTGCGGCACTCTTCTCTCTGTATTGTCATAGTTGATTTACTTCTCTTCACTGAACTGTAAACTTCCTGAAGGCATGGAACAGTATTTTACTCCTAGTACCTAACACGGTCTTTGACACCCAGTAGATGCTCAGTAAATCTTCGGTGGATGGCTGAATGGATGAATAAGTGAACTTAGGGTTGCACTGAGGAGACTTGTCATCAGGAAAAATCCTTGTCATCAAGAGTTTGGGGTCAGGCCCTTGGGTAGGGAGAAGTGAGGGAGGGGGAGAGGCAGAACTGTATGGAGAGTGGTGGGGTGTCTCAGCTCAGAGCTCGGATCTCATCTGCTCTCTTGAGCAGCTTCCCGATCTTTAAAGTCAGCATGGATACTGACTCTTGTGAGTAGAACTGGGTAAGGGACGAGGAAAGGTTTTATTTAATCAGAGTTCCAAAGCTCAACCTGCTGCATACTTGGAGGCTGATGGAGAGAATCAGAGAAAATCTTGATACAGTTCTATTCTAGAAAATGGATTCTTCGTGCGTTTATTTTTAATAGTGTCTTTGTCATAGCTGCCTTTGAGGAAGGCACTTTATATTTAGCAAGAACTGCTATGAATTAGTATTCATGGGCATAGCCTTTTTGTCTGTTTGTTCTGATGTTCCAAAATTGCAAGGAAAAAGTGCCTGCCATTTAATTATATTAAATCAGATATGTGAACAACAGAATTCTGGCGTCAAGGACTGTATTAGCAAATTGTGCCAATTAGAAACACACAGCAAGTACCATGCACTTTCCTTTTGCATTAGTGGCTTTTAAATCATATAGTGGCATGGTAACAAATACAGCTAGCATGGTATGACTGTCACATTTTCCACACGTTCATTTTTAGCTACTTTGCCTTTTAAAGAAAACATACAGTATGCTGTAGGCCTACACAGAAAGTGCTTCCCAAAATATGAGATAATTATATGCTTAAGGAGTAATATGCAAACACCCTTCTTCAGATAATTATGAACACTTATTTTTCCACATGGGAAGCTAGCCAAGAAGTAAAGACATACTGCACTTTGGGAAGTCATCCATTTTTAATACACAAGAGTGCCCTGTCAAATACTACGAAAATAAAGTTAACAGATTTCTTGTGATTGAATGAATAAATGAAAATAAAAAGAAATTCTAAAATGACAATTAAAAAACATCCATCACACAGTGTCACATTAAAAAACAATCCTATGAAGGGACAAAGTCTGCTATAAGAATAGACGTGGACAGTCATAAATAAACATTCAGTTTTTGATAGATTTTGAAGATATATGTATCTTCCTCCAGGAATATTCTTTAAAAATTAATGGAAATTGAAAAGTAAGCTTGTGTAACCTGTACTGTTGAGTATCATTTATTTATACTTAAGGAAATCTTGATTATTATGGTAAAAGGTGATAATTAGAGCACTGAACAAAGAAGATGGGTAGTTGAAATACATATGGTGCTAAATTATATTTTTGTCCATTGCTCAAACATTCTAAAATCTAAAATTTTTACCAGATCTCCATTATGATTTTAAACTATCTAATTTGAGTATTAAGAAACTGTAAACTAAATTCTATTGCTTTGGAAATTTTATTTATTTAAGGATAAAATAAATTGGGAATTAATTTTAGTTTCTTTTAAGGTGTTTTTGTACATATTATTAAGAATTTACCTCTTGTTTTTAAAATTTGACTAATATTGTAATATTATCTGCTAAAGAAAATCTCATTCTCTTATTATTTTGGGTAAAGTTTACATAGAGTTAGAGTCACAGCTAGTAAGTGTGTACTTTAATGAGTTTTGACAAATTCACACAAACATAACACCCCAAAGAACACTGCTATGACCCAGAATGTTTCCTCATCCTCCACTGCATCAGTCTCTCTCATCCATAGGCAAACACTCTTCTATTTCCATCACTAATAGTTTGGTATGTTCTTGAACTTCAATGGAACTACCCAGCATGTATTTATTTATGCTAGTTTTTTTAAAATAGATTTTTGAGATTCATCTCTCTAGTTGCATGTATCAGTAGGTCACTCTGCTTTTATTACTCAGTAGTATTACACTGTGTGATATGCAGTGATTTATGTATCTTCCCTTCTTTTGGTACACCTCTAGATTGTTTCCAGTTTGGAACTATTATTAATAAAGCTACAATATAAACACTTTTATAAGTTTTACATGGACCTATGTTTTGATTTCCTTTGGGTAAATACTGGGAGTTGAAGTGCCAGGTCATATGAAAGGTGTATGTTTAAGAACTGCCAAACAGTTCTCCAAGTGTGGGTCAGTTTGCACCGTCACCATCATCACATAAAAGGGATCCGTCTGCTCCACAGCCTTGCCAACATTCTGCGTCTTCAGTCTTTTCAGATGTGTGTTGTTTAATTTTCAAATATTGGAGAATTTTCTAGATCTGTTTCTGTTACTGACTTCTGGTTTGAATCCATTATGACCTTAGAACAGATTCTGTGTGAATTATTTTCTTTCACAGATGGTAAAGTTTGTTTTATAGCACAGAGTATTGTCTGTCTTGATGAGACTGAGTTTATGTTCAAATAATATGACACCACCCCACACGTGGTAAGGACCTTGTAACAATGTATTCCGAATTCCTTCCCCTCATCCTTTGCTGTACAGTGTCATATATTTTAATTTTTACATATGCTATGAACAGGCAATACACTGTTAACCATCTTTTGCTCCAAACAGTTATCTCTAGAGCAGCAAAAGTTAAGAAAAACATACACTTAATTTATTTAATTTATTCCTTTTCCAATGCTCTTCATATTTTGTATAAATTTAATTTTCTTACATTTTTTTCTGCCTGAAGAACTTCCCTGAATATTTCTTTCCAAGGTAGCCTGCTAACAATAAATTCATGAATTTTTATGAGATCATAATTTTTTGCTTGTTTGAGAAAATATTTATTTCTCCTTAATTTTTGGATTATGCACTACTGGGTCTGGAATCTGACCGACCATCTTTCTTTTTCCTCCAGCACTTGAAAGATACTACTCCACTGTGTATTTTCTTGCATGTTTCTAATGAGAAGTCTACCATAATTCTTATCATTGTTTCTCTGTAGGTACTATGTCTTTCTTCCCTGATTCTAAGAGTTTCTTTTTGTCTTTGGTTTTTAGCAATTTGAACTGGATATGATAGGTGTTCCCTTCCCCCACTCCCAAACTCCATGCTTTTCTGAGCTCCTTGTATCTGTGGTTTAGTGTCTTGTCATTAATTTTGGAAGATTTTCAGCCGTTATTTTTTCAAGAAATACTTTGGCATCATTTGCTCTTTTCCTTCTAGGATTCTAATTATTCACATATCAGACTGTTTGATACAATCCCACAATTCATGGGTGCTTCCCCCATTTTCACTTTTTTCTCCTTGGGTTTCAGATTGGGCAATTTTTATTGACTTATCTGTGAGTTCACTGATCCTTTCCTTGGTTGTGTAAAGTCCATGGTTGTAGAGAGTCCACTGAAGGTGTCTTTATCTTTGTTTTTGTGTTTAATATTTCTAGCATTTCCATTTGATTGTTGTAGTTTCTATTTTTCTCATAAAAATATCTGATCTTACATGTGGTATACCTTTTCATTGAGTCATTAACATATTAATTATAGTTACTTTAAATTCTTTGATATTTCCACATTGATATCATATATTTGACTCTAGTTCTGATGATTACTTTGTCTTTTTAAACTTTTTTTTCATTTTCATATGCTTTGTAATTTTTTTTAAAGCCGGATATATTTTATAGCACAGTAGATACTGATCTTAATGCATTTTTATATTTCGATATGTGTATGCCTATCCTTATGCTAGGCTTGTAGTGTGGAGGACTATGTTAATATGCTCAGGAGATGGGCTGGATTTGCAGTTTGTAGCACAGGCTTCAAATTCCTCTAGGTTTAGGGTGTGGGTGGGTTTTCTAGAGCTTTTTCTCCAGTATCTTCTTCCCAGAGAGAGTATAGCTCCCCAGCTCTATCCCACTGTTAAAATTATCAGCACTCGTTGGCATGGTGATGGGAGGTGGAGAGAGATGCTCTCTGATGTTATTAATTCAACTTCATTCTTAGGCAGGATGAACCTGGGTCTCAGAGTGGTGTGACCTTCACAAGTGTTCCTGCCCTTGCTCCAGCTATAGTACATATAACTTTGCTTAGCGCACATTCCTGCCCCTTCCCCAAAGGTAGAACTTAACTTTTCCTGTTTCTCTTTTCTCTAGCTTTAACAGGTTTCCAACAGTGTCCTAAGCAAGAGTTTTGTGGCTTTTCTCCCTGCGGACTGTCTCCCTATAGGGGAGTCAGGGACATGGGCTTGGGTGGCGTTTTGATGGTGGTTGCAGTTCCCCTCCCCTGATGAGTGTCATGAGGGAATTGTTCTCAGGAATCTACACAGTTTTCTCAGTGAGGACCTCGTGTGGTTCATGGAGGAAAAATATATTAAAGGGCATAGACTCCCCTATACATGCAGCCACAAAAGACTTTATACTTGCTCATCAATATGTATTTGGCCTTTAGTAATTCATTCAGAAATTTTAACTGACTCTTTTTACAGGCTTACATGGCACATGGTGGCATTTGACTCAGGTATACAAATGCTTGGTTCCTTTTTATCTGGGAATTTTTTTCCCTGAAGTTAAAGGTTTCTGATAGATTCAAGAAAAAGTCATTAATTTGAAGTTTGAGAAGTTTTTTGTTTTGTTTTGGTAAGGGTGATATCAACGTTCTTTACTGCTAGAGAGCAGCATCTCTGAGATGAAACAGGAAGTTTACCTATGTTCTTACTATATCTATTTTAATGGAAGTGAAGTGGCATCTCATTGCGTTTTTCAGTTGAATTTTTTGATGGCTAATGATATTAAGCATCATTTTCTATGGTTATCAGCCATTTGTATATAGTGTAGTTGAAAGATTTTTATGCTCAAGTTTTTTACACAGTGCTTAGTTGTTTTTCTGGTCTATTTATTATTGATTTGTAAGTACTCATTACATATTTTGGATATAAGCCTTTGTTATATAGATGCATTGCAAATATCTCTTCCTTGGCTATGACTTGCCTTTTTGTTTTTTAATTATTGATGAAGAGAAGTTTTTCATTTATATGAAATCAGCTCACCAATTTTTGTGGTTCTTGTTTTTTGTGTCTTTTTGCCTAGATCAATAACAAAAATTTTCTCTTATTATTTTCTTACAGGAGCTTCATGATTTTAGATTTTATGTTTAAGTCTATGATCCATCTCAAATTAATTTTTGTGTGTGGTGCAAAGTAGAAATAAAGGTTAAATTTTTTTTCTGAATATTCATGTAGTTGTTCCCAGCAGCACCTGTTGAAAAGTATTCCTTCTCCCACTGAATTATGTTGTTACCTTTGTTAAGAAACAGTTGGCCACATATATACGTGCTGTGCTCCTTATTCTTTTCATCGATATGGTTAAGCATCCTTAACCCAATGTCATACAAGCGTGATTACTCTAGCTTGACTGCGTGTCTTTGTTCTTTGATGTTATATTGAATTTGGATGGTGTTTTATGTTGTGGTGAGAGGGAACTGGAGTTAGAGTCATAAGACTCAGAGTCTTTTATCTGTTTCAATTTCACAAACTGAGAATTTAAACCTTCTGAGCTCTTCTACCTTCTCTCTATATATATTTTCTTTATTTATTTTCTTTTTATCTTGTATTTATTTTAGAAATTAAAATATAATATCCATCTTACCTATACATCATATAAATGCTTTGAAACAGCATTGCGTTATACAGAGTTATAAAGAATTTTATATGTGCCTTATTTGATAAGCCATGTGTAAGTCTTTAGAAGCTTCAGATTTTTATTTCTGATTTTGACTTAAAGACAAGGAGAACCAGTGACACAAAGCCATAGAAGAATGACTGTTGTATTTCAATTAAAATAGGGCCTCTTTTCTTCTCATCACCCAATACCTCTATCTATAGTCAGGCAAAAACCCAATTAGATATTAATTGATGTGCATTAAAATTCATTAACTCTGCATGTGAGGCCTGGGCTATAATTAACTGTCTTTCTTACCTTTTGTTCTGAAATCTCTAGGTAAAAGACCCCGTTGTTAATAAGAAGGAGGGAAACAGTTTTGCCGTCTGTAGTTAGTTAGATGCAAGGTCTTCAGACGGCTGGGTGCCTTAGTACCCAAATGTCTGATCATAACCAAGCAACACTGTCAAATATCCCAAACTATTTTCCTCCATGAAGTTTATCTTTGGTATGTTTGAAGAGGGAAAAAAATTAATGTTAGTTTAAATGTTTTGATCTCATAATATTTACACATTAAATTACACTTTGTGTATGTCTTCAACAAAATAAAACTTTATATTCAAACTTAAGATCCAAAAAAAAACACTCCCTGAATGTGAAGTTTCAAATGAATAGTTTGATATTTATCAATTTTAAACTAGATATATTGAAATCACTCTATATTTGCCTAAAAGACATCTTACAAATGAGTGATAGACAAAATAAATTACCTCAAACTCAACTGAAGTAAGAGTTTTCCTAAATAGCTTGCACTAGCTTCTTGGCATGATATCTGGATAGATTTACAGTCACAGTTATATTGGACCTTTGTTATCTGTAATCTACGAAAATAACCAAAAAAGTAACTATTATTCCCTAGAATCTCAAGATCCTTAAAAACTAATTATGCACAGACTTTAAGTGAAGAATTTAACCCCATTTTACACTGAATTCCATCCACGTGTAGACTCAAAAGAAAGAAAACCATGTGAAATGAGAAACGAAGAAAATTTAAAAATTATAAAATTTACAGAAAACCATTAAGAAGTTTTAATCCTTCCACTTCTCCACTCTTTAAATTGGACAACGGGGGCCCCATGATTTAAATGACTTTTCCAAAGCTGTAATTCTGGTAAGTGTCAGAATCATAGGAAAAACCTGTTTCTACCTGATTCACAACCAGTTCTCTCCAGGACATAATAAACGTAATTCTCAGTTCATGCTTGAGTCTAGAAAACTATCACTCATTTCTCCATTAATCTGGATATCCTGTAGATGGCTCAGACTCCCAGAAGATGACAACGACATGTGGTGCTCACAGCTGATATTTATTTCAGAGCTATTATGTTGTAGGCATTGTTCTAAGTATTTACATCTATTAAATCATTTAACCCTCCGATTAGTCTTGTGAGATAGGTCCTATTATTATCATCTCCATTTCACAGATGAAAATGCTGGGGTTCAGAGAAGTCAAGTAACCTGCTCAGAATCTCACAACTAAAAAGTGAAGGTCTGTGCTTAAAAGCCTATGCTCCTAACCTCTGCATATGAACGTTCATATGTGATCACGGCCTATTGTGGTTAAGTGATACATATGAGTCCAATTCCATAATACCAGCATTATGAGAAATTTCTCCAAATTTTTAAAACATTTTCAAATAATTACCTATTGAATTACGAATTAGACAATTTTCTCTTAGGTCTTGCTGTTTTAGATTCTCAGGTGAGAAATGGTTGACGGACAGGGTTCTCTTTCATTATTTATATACTTAAAATGCTAAGACGTTATTGAGTATGATGTATTCTGATTCTTCATGGTCTCTTTGCTCACCCCTCCTCCCTTAATGCCAATTACCCACATCTTCCTTGGTCCTGGGCCCCTCTTCTCCTTCACTTTTCTCTCTCTAGGTGCTTCCATTCAGTCTTTGGGCTTTAAATCCCTGTATATACCCATGGCAACTAAATTTCTATCTCTAGTCATGACCACTGAGTTTCAAATTTAAATATTTGCTGATTTGCCTTTTGACATCTCCACTCAAAGTAATAAATCCCTCAAATTTAATGTAACCTAAATAGAACTCTGTAATCCCTTCTGCCCTCAAACACAGATCAGAAAACAAAAGCAAAAGCAAAACTTACTCTTAGTTCAATACTTTCCATATTAGGTAATACCACCCTCATCCATCCCCCAAAATAGAAGTCACTCTTAATCTCTGTCCTCTCATCCTCCACAATCAATCCTTTAGCACATCCTCTCAACTTTCTTCCAAACCATACTTCATGTCCATCTTCTTTATTTCTTCTTCCTGCTGTCATTCTAAGCCAAATCGCTGACATCTCTTGCCTGGATTACTTGGAAGCCTGACATCTGACGTCCTGGCTTCCACTCGTTCCCCTATCTAATAAATTCTCTATATGCCAGCTAGAGGAACATCTTTAAAATGTAAATCTCAGTATGTTGCTCATATCACTTCCCTGCTCAAAAACCTCCAAAGCTTATCCATTACATTTTGCATAAAAAACAGCTCTTCACCATAACCTCCAAGACTCTATGTGATCTGTCTTGCTTACCTGTCTGATCTCATTGTCTGTGACTCTTCTCTCTACTACTTACATTCTAGCCACAAAATTTTGGCTAGAATCTCAGTTGCTTGAAAAAAATGAAGCATACTTTATCTGGGTGCTTTGCCCTAAGAATATATTACTGAAGATTAGGAGTTTCAAAAAAAGAGAAAGAATCACCAATGTACTGTACTTTTCTTCAATCACCTCCTGGGAAGGGGATTCCTTCCCCAGCCTCCAAGCCCAGTAGTTTCAGGGACCTTCTCAGATTCCTCAATATGGGGTGGGAGAGGATGAAGGATACTTTCACATGAAGATGTCTGAAGGTTAATAACCTGATAGTGGAAGAAAAGAGAATATTACAGGAAAAGAAAGAATACTGTGAATTTTCCCAGGGGGCTTATTGAGCCCTTAAAGGACAGAACTTGAAATTGATCCCTGTCTGGAGGGGCAACAGACAGTCTATGTGGAATGGACTGCTGAAAGCCAGGGGCTGAAGGGCTACCAAGAACATTCAGCTGTAAAGAATATTTCCCATACCAGGAAATCCTTAGTGAATGGTTAATAGCAACAATGGTGCTATGGACTGAATTGTGTCCCCCTAAAATTCATCTATTGCAACTCTAACTCCAAATGGTATTTGGAGATGGGTTTTGGGGAGATAATTAGGTTTAGATGAGATCCTGAAGTTGGGGCCCTCATGATGAGATTATTGCCCTTATAAGAGGCACACTAGAAAGTGTTCTCTCTTCTCTCCAGTGGGAAGACACACAAACAAGAAAGTCATTTACAGGCTAGGAAGAGATCTCTCACCAAAAACCAACCATGTTGGCATCTTGGTCTTAGACTTCTAGCCGCCATCACTGTGAGACAATGAATTTCTGTTGTTTGCCAGCAAACTATGAAATTTTTTATGGCCGCCAGAGCTAACTAAGACAGATGGTTTCCATTTACAGATGAAAATTTTCTATAAGAGAAAGAATTCATTTCTTGTCACGTGCCACATTCAAGGAGATTAACCCCAGATTAAAACCAGAAAGGCAACAAAGATTTTACTCTTTTTATGTACTCCCACCTCCCTTGCTTGGTCTGGCTGGGCTTGAAACAGCACCCAACAGGTTGGGAGGAGACAGTACATGGGACAGGAAGAATGTGACCAAAGTCCCCCTCTACCCCCAGGTTTCTGAAGCTGGGCCAGGCCTAAGCCAGAGGAGAAGAAACGCTTTAAATTGGATAACAGAGTAAAGCTTTTTAAAAATAGTAAATAGCAGCTAGCTTTTCCCCATATGATAAAAGATGAGAAAAATAATGGGATCCACCTAAGAGTTAATCCAGAGTCCAGGAAGAACAAGTCAACAAAGTCAGCTTGAAGGGACAGTGGTAAAATGAGTAGAGTTGCTTTCCGGTTTTCTCTACAAAATACAGGTTAATTAACCAGATACGCAATACCTACTACAGAAGGGCATGGAAATACCCTATAGGAACACATGGAAGTGACTGGGGTCCAGGGAGTGTGGAGCGATTCATGTTGCCTGTTGGGTCAGTAAGGCTGCAGAGAGAAAAGGGACTGTGAGCTGAGACTTTAAAAATAAACAGAACATTCATATAAGATGAACAGAAGGAGGGAGATAAAGACATTCCAAGAGGAGTTAATAATGTAGGCAAAGGAAAAGAAACTTGAAAGTCCTTGAGGGCTCATGGAATGGCGCTAGAGAACAAAGTGTTCATGTCAGAGAGAGATGGAGATGATTCTACAAAGGTAGCCTGGGACCACCTGTGCCTTGTTAAGTAATCTAAACTTGATCAACAGAAGTAATGGTGAGTCACTAGAGATTTTTTAGACAGAGTAATGACTTTGAAAATTATGTGTATGTTGGAGTAAAAGAGGTTGCTAATGGGACACATTTAGAGAGATTAAAATGGGGGGATTGAGAATGGAACTTGGGGAAAACTCTCCCATGTAGAGGTGAGCAGAAGAGGATCCAGTGAAAAGTCAGGAACGGTCACAGAGGGAGAGAAAATAGTGTCACAGAAGCCCGATGAGAAGAGTGCGTTTAAGGGGAAAGTGGACGGTGTCAGAGCCTGCAAAGCGGTCACAGAAAAGAGGCTGAAAGAGACTCCAGGTTCCAAACCTGTTGTGTTTTATTTTCCACATTTGGAAAATAAAGACCATATTTGGGTAGTTGAGGTGCTGCAAAACAAACAAAATGAAACCAAGTTCTAGCAAATCCAGATTTTTAAGAAGTGACTAATAAAGGTTTAAATTATTTTTTGCACTGCTAGAGAATCGTATCAGCTAGGGTGCTGAGAAACTCAGGGATTTGTTCAATAGAAGTATAGTCGATTTACAATGTTGTGTTAATTTTTGGTGTACAGCATAGTGATTCATTTATATATATACATTTCTTTTCAGAGATTTTTTTACATTGTTTCAGGTTTCCTCCAATTTTAAAGAGTTTTCCCAGGATTTTGTAACTGAGAGATATAATCAATATTTTAAAAGTTGTAGAAAATCATCCAGTTTCACCAAAAGTTATGTTTAAAAAGTAGAAATAAAGTCCTTTCTTTATAAGGAAGTGTAACTGGAATTTTAATGTGAGGGGGACCCTTGTGTCATCTTGTGCATCCTCCCCCAACCCCACCTCTGTTTTGCAGATGAGGAAACTGGAGTTCAGAGGTCAAATGACTTTCTCAATGTTACCTGGATAGTTATTGGCAAGAACGGGAACAGAAGTCAAGTCTCGTGATACCTCTTTAAGGGTGTATTTTCACTATATCACACTGGTGCTTCTTAAAAATTAGTGACTGGAAAGTAGAAGATGATCATTAGCAATGAGATGAAGCCCAAGCAGATGCTCTGGTGAGGTGAAGCTTATGGCACGGAGCAGAGACACAATTAACAAATACTGTTGGATTTGCCATGGAGGAAGTGAGTTTTACGACTCATAACAAAACTCCACAAAGGGGGATTTTGGCAGTTTCAATTCAACTTTCAGCAGCCCTTGCTTGAGGCTCAGCTTGCTTAATGGGCTGAACTACCCTAGGTCCTCCTGGGGCTCATTAGATCAATGACTGCCGTCTTTAGACCTTGGGTTTTGGAGCCGAAGCTGCTTGTGCTGCAAGAGGCAAACTAGCACTGACTGTTAATATTAAAGAGCAATAGATCATTGGGACTTAAATTAGCGGAAGCAATTCCAGTTCTCTTTTGAGGACAGAGAGACATCACGCAAAGCATGGGATGAAAGTATGCTGTCAACTATATTTTAATCAGAGAAACTTGAATCAGCAAAGTCATGTATGAGCTATATCTTCTCCTGGTTTTCCCCCTTCATTCTGGGTCACATCAATAAAAGTATTATTTTCTCCCCATTGGCCAAGAGATAAATGTTGCATTAAGAAAAAAAACATACGGCAAAAATGGGGGAGTTACTTGTTTCTCTGAGTAGCATAAATAATGATGAAACTGCAACAAAATCTAACTCACAAATCTGCCAGGCAGGTAAACCCCGAGTAATTAATTCAGGCAGCCCTTATAATGGTTGCTACCAATTTATTTTCCAAACCACAGTGCCTTAAATTTGTGTCTTTCTTCTCAAGACCTCTAGGATTTCTAGACAATAAAATGATAAAGTTTTTAAATGGGAAAAATATTTTTAAAAACATATGGGTATGTAAAGAAACAAAGGTAGCTTTCACCAGCCTCATGGCCTCACAGCCTAGTAACCGGTGGCAATAAGATGTTCTGGTCCGGTGAAGAGGGAGAGGAACTTTGGGCTTGCTGTCTATGTGGACGACCTGTCAAAGTCGAATCAGTTGAAAGAAATTTTGCTGAACTTCACTATCAGTGATACTTTTAAGACTGGATGTGCTCAATTGCAATGTTTTTTGCCCCTGAAAGGGTTTCTCCTCAAAGGAGGGAGGCTGCATTAGCCTGTTTAGAAAACATTGCAGAAGTGATGCTAATTCAAATAAGAGTTCATTTCTTGCAAAACCCTCTGGGGAACTTAGATGGTTCAGTTTTCAAGTTTAGACTAAAGATGAGAATTAGTGAAATGAGAAGATGGGGCTGAGTCTTGCCGGCCTGCCTTGTCATAAGGACTGAGAAGTGCACACTAAATCTGCTGACAACATATGCACTTTAGTTATGAAAATCGGAATGAACAACGTTCTGTCACAAGTTTGCTGCCTGTATTCAATTCTAACCTTCATTCTGTTGGGGAATTTTCACATCGAACTGGGTTTGATATTTCACTCTGCCAAGAATAATCGCTAAAGAAAGCGGTGCATACTGACCACTGTGATTCATTAAAAAATATTAATCCTGATGCACACTACCACATATAAAATAGATAAACCACAAGGCTTTATAGTAGAGCACAGGGAACTATATTTAAAATCTTGTAATAAACTGTAATGGAAAAGAATAAAAAAGAATGTATGTATATGTGTGTGTGTGTGTGTGTATCTGAATCACTTTGCTGTACACCTGAAGCTAGCAAAATATTGTAAATCAACTATACTTCAATAACGTATACAGCCCTACAGTCTTTCTCCACTCAAAATTGTTAAAAACTATGGCAATATTAATTTCTCTTGAGTGATAGATTCTACATTGTGGTCTTGAAGTAGGTACCATTGGGAGAAGCTTTGAAAAGGTAAAGCTCAGCAAAATCCTTAAAAATATAAAGCTGTTTTTATTCTTCTAATTTTATTAATCATGAGTTCTCTAGCATTGTCTATAATTTATTCCTCCTTTATTAAGTGGGAAGGAGGGTGCCAGAGTCAGGACAGCAATTCACAAAGTGATGAACCCATAGTTTCTCATAAGTTGCTACTAAAATACACCTGTCTGTTTTTCTTTGATTGCTTTTCTGCACCCTCCACTATTTCTGAATCTGGAAGTTTGAGGCCAGAGGAGAGACCAGATGGATCAGGTGGCTGAAGCGAGAGCACAGGACAGCAGCGGGCATGCACTTGCCATCGATGGCCAGAGAGCTCTGGAACACTGGCTTCTGTTCTGCGCTCTGTCGCTGTCCAGTGGGGTGACCGTGGCCTCTATTTCCCAGTTACAGCTTGGTTCCTACAAAAATGATGACAGGCTACTGACTCATATTGATCGTTCTTCATTTGCTTTGAGACACAATAAATTAAATATACTTTCAAAACTTGAAGTTACGTTTTACAAGAGGTAACCCCAGAATGTCACCCCATTTGGCATGTGCCACGGGTTTGATGGGAAGGAAGGAAAAGGAGGGAGGAAGAGTGGGCAGCATATTCACTCCATGATTCTTTGTGAAATGAAACTGCTGCCAACGTGTGTCATTCTGACAAATTTCTAAGCAGATTTTAGAGGTTCATAGAGATGTTTAAGGGGTCTGCATTGGCCAGCAGCTGTGAAGATCACCAGCAAGACTGAATGATTCTCTGCATAAATTCGGCATAAGCCCAGTTAACAGAAAGATGGGAAATGGAGAGAACAGCATTTTCATCCGCACCTCTGTGACTCCCTGGAGACCCCTGAGGTACCCTGTGAAGACCAAGGAGATGGGGAGGGCAGATTCCTCTCGTCATCAGTATCTACACATGATGAACGGCCCCAAATGACAGTCTCCTTCTGAAGGAAAAAGGCAAACTTAGTAAGTGTCTTTTCAGCAATGTCATCACTCAGCATTTAAAAAAGAAACAAGCACAAGTAATAAATGTTGATTATTCCAAACATGCAGAATGTAGAGGCTGCACATTACTGCCTCAAAAGCAGAAAAGTTTTCTTCTTTTCTGAAATCAGTGACCCCCAAACTCTGTCATTAGTAACAATAATTAAAAGGTGCTCTAAGAGGGAATGGATGGATGATTGCCACTAAGAGGCACATTCTCATTAATTTATTACTGATTTTTAACTTTGCTTCATTAGGACATGTCTGGTGAAGGCCATTTAGGACTCAGGGGATTTGCCTGTACTTCACGTTGCCTCCATATTGGTTCCAGGGAAGGAGGATCATTTCAGTTTGTTGTCCTCCATGGACCTATATGTACAGGGAGGTGGAGAGAAACCTACTGCCTTGTAAATCTCCCAATCAAGGAAGTGGTCAGCTTCCTTAGGATGTTCCTGAGACTGACTGAATGGGTCTTTAGGAGGCAGTTCTGGGAAACAATCATCAGCTGAGCACACTGTGAAGCAGTTTGCATGTCATTTACGTTTTTACGTCAGTGAGCAGTATGAATAAAATTCGACTCTGTCCCCGATAGATTAGGTGCCCGGTCTCGAGGATTCTGAAAACACTCTAGGATTAGTTTCCCTCACTATCTTTTGCTCTCTGCATTTCCAGCTCTCACGTAGTTCATGAAGATTGCCTCTTGGGAGACAGGGAGCTCTCCTCCATGTCTGGTCTTCCAGCCACACAGCAGGGGCCACCACACCTGACATGAGAGGGTTCTTCCCAAAAATGTTTTCTAATGAGCTCACTAAACAGAGAACTTTTTTCTTTTAAAAATACTCTTGGCCAAATAAATTATTCTTATCATGTCTCTGCCTTAGGGCTAAACATCTAGATCTATGTCTCTTGATTTCCCCATGGATCTCTCTTGTGATGGGGATGTGAAGGCATAAATTGATCTATCCCAGTATTGGGCTACCACCAAGGAGACTCGAATTAGGCATTTGTTGGCGGTCAATGGCATAATTTACTAGAGCTTGTCTGTCTCCTTTAGAATAGCAAATGCCATACCAAATGCCCTTGAACTTTATTTGAAAGGATCAACTCTTTAGGATTCTCTAGGGTGAAATTTTCCCCATTGTTATCACTGCTTTCATCTCCGCCAAGCCTAACACAAAACCTGGTATAAAGTAGACCCTGAGTAAATGAATAATTGAATAAATAAAGTGTTAGTTCATGCCATGGATGCAACGATCTTTTATATTCTTTTCCCCAAGGTGTTAGGTATGGAGAATGTAATCTAAGATCATCTGAAATAAACCCTTGAATAAGAACTGAAAATCATACTTGCTTTAGTCATGTAAATAAAGAAAAGTATTGTTTTGCTTAATTTGGTGGAAGGCTTGGAAATCTGGATTATGCTTTTAGGTATTTTTTAAGCAAATCTATTAAAGGCAAGAGAACATCCATATTGCCAATGGTAAAATAAATGCACAAAATGAATCCATTATCCAATACTCATAGAGCACTGTTTACCAATGATTAACAAATCCAACTGATATTAAGAACTTAGCCCCCTCTAATGGAGCAGACCATGGGGAAATATCAAAGAAGTGCTAACAGCTGGCTTGTTAATATTCTCAGCCTTTTTTCTTTTACAAGAGAAAACAAATGGGAAAGCACAAAAGCAATGACAGAGCAGTCCTCTTTAAGATAAACCATAAGAAGTAAAAGTACCAACTAGACTGAGAGCATGACCATTTCCCGGATCACAAATTCTAGTATTGGGTATCAGGAATCAAAAGTGCTATTAGCTTAAGGAGCACTGATACACAAGCAACTAATTTTACTCTTTAGCAAATACTTCACTAATAGAAAGACCCAATTACAGATCCTAATGGCAAAGAGCATTTATCTCATTAAGTCACTGCCACATGCCATCTGTTTCCAAGTCAAGTCCATATGAAAGAGCCCTTCAAATAGCAAAAAGAACATAGAGAACGTCAAATCTCACCTTGCTCTCATGGCTTTTTTAATATCTCAGTTTATTCTGAACCACTGTGAAAGTAGTCATTTGAAAAGGTAAAAATGAAAGGTTAAATACAGAGCTAATCCTTTCAAGAACAAGGTGCGATCCTATCTTTTGGATTCCCTCTGCCCTTCCTTTCTTCCTTCTACACACACAAATTAGGTCCCATCTTGAATGTCACTTGGTCAAAGAAGCCTTCCCTGACTCCGACATGGAAAGCTCCCTGGCCATATACAGTGCATGTTGGCTAGATCACCAGCTCATCATTTGTGAGTTTCCAGGGTGCTAAGGCAACTCTCATCTTTGATATAGTTCTAGTCTCTCTAGTACTCAGTGAAGTGCCTGGCACATGGTAGATATTCAGTCCACATTTGTTAAATGAATGAACAAACGAATGAATGAGAAGCTTAAATGGTAAAGATACAACTGTTCAAGCATCACCCAAAACTAAGCAGAGATTTTTAGATACTCTTTAGTGAGTATTAACTGGAAAGAAACACCTAGAGACACTTTTTTATCAATAGAACTTTCCCCTCCGGGGCCTGATAAGGCAGAGGGGGTCCTATGATCCCCTTACAGCTTCTTGTATGAAAATACTAAATCCCTAAAGGACCACCTGTGGAGGATATCTCTCTGAGTCATTGTAAGCACCAGTTCTGAATGGCTTCTTGGATCTCCTGAAATTTTAGTTTCAGTTTTAAACCAGAAGAGAATCCAACCAGTTATTACGAGGCTAGAACTCATTCCCTGGGCCCTCTTATTCCAGCTGTTTGAAAAAATAAATTTCCTAATTATATTAGACTGTCTCCCCTCACACAACAACTTACAATGGGACTCAGGACCCACACTGAAAGAAACTAACTATATGTGGGAACATCTGAGGACACTGTAGTCCAGCTAATAAAACATAAGGCAAAAGATTGGTAAAATCCAATTCTATTAAATGGAGAAGCATTTTGATTTATCACCTTATAGTGTAGTAATCAAACTCTTTCAGTGTAAGTATGACTGATTCAAGTATATAAAAAACAAAAACTGATGTTCACACACCTTCATGAATACAAAATGGCTTAGATGGTGAAATAAGCCTTCTATTTCACTATTTGAAGTAGGAGGAAGTCTTGATGTAGTTTCTAGCTTTTAGTTGTTTTGGTTTTGAAAGGTTATAGCACAATGAATTAAGAAGATCTCGTAAAACATCTTGTTTTGAACTGAGCATGCATTTATATTTAATTGTACAGTGTTAAACTTGAAAGCATTTTAGGGTTTTTAAATTTCTCCTCAAGTTATTTTTATGTAATTCCAAGGGAAAAATGCTAAACTCTGTAAATACTTCATTCTTGTTTTGACGTATATGTGTGCATGATAATTGCTCTTTGTTTCATCTTCACTTTTGTGTTATGTGTAAGTATACATCTGTGCATGTAATAATTGCTATTTTGTTTCCTTTTCTGCCTCTTTTGTTCTTTTCGACTAGAAAATAAGTAAATGTAATAAAAGATTATTGAAAATAAGGGTTAATCTTAAACCTACTCTTTAAGGAAAATAATTAATGATATCTTTTCTTTGTGTCTATTTTCACTATATAAATATTAATTAACATGGATTTAGCATTTAAAAGAAGTGTTTCCAATTTATACTGTAGTGTGAGAAATTATTAAATATATAGGTTCAAGCTTTTATTCTCAAGCTAATACTTTTCGTATTAAATGCCGAATGATCCCTAAAGGAAAACTGCAGTATATCAGAGCATCTTTGCACTTTGGCACACACTCTCCACTGGGAATATGTTATAACAATATATAATGTAACTGATTCCAGCATGACCTAAATTTGCTCCTATATTTATAAGTGAAAGTTTTGCTATCTTAATATACATGATATCATGGTAATCTTCTAATCAAATTTCAGAAGAATTAAGAAGGGAAATTTTTGTATTGATATGGGTTGAAGGGTCTTAAAGTGAGTATAGCAGGACGGAAAGAGGATGAGATTGTTGAGAATGTTTATAAATATTGCTGAGGCTGAAATGTGTGGCTGATGAGAGAAGAAAGTAAATTAAAGCCAAATTAATGATTAGGAAATTGTCTTCATTACGTCTAATGTAATAGGAGGAATGGAGTGAAAACTGGATGAAGGGGAGTATTTTCGAAGTGGGCTAATTAAGTCTTCAGAGGTGAAGGAACTCCCCATAATGATGAGGTCAGGAAGAATCAAGAGAATGTGTTCTGAAATGGAGGCGAGATAACAGAAGTATGAGGCTACTTAATGGACAAAGTGATGACCAAAATGGCAGTAGCATTTGGGGCTGGAGGAAACCTGTGACTTTGACACCACAGTTGCCAGCGAATTGGTCAAGAGTCCCTTGGATGTAGGCAAAACTGCAAGGAGTAGAAGACAAAGAGGGACTTATCCCTGGGGAGTCAGAGCAATGCGTTTGTGACCTGGAAGCCACAGTGAAGACCTGTAGAAAGCCAGTTGTGTCACAGACAGAGAAAAAGCAGCTTCCATTGTGAGACCTGCAAGTGTGGGTCCTTTACCAATGGGCCAAGTTTCCAGAATGGAAGGAAGTGGAAGGAGCATTGGGTGAAGAATATGAGACAGAACAGGATGCTAGCAGACACTGGTGTTCCACTCAGATCCCATCAATCCTTGCACACTTTCTCTGAGCCCCGCTGCTCAGAGCCCCATGCCCAGGCCCCCACCCCCACAGCCTTCATAGAGTTTCCAGATTAACTAACAAAAATACAGGATGGACAATTCAACTTGAACTTCAGGTAAACAACAAAGAATTTTTTTAGTATAAGTTTGTTCCATGTAATACTTGAGACATACAAAAAGAATTCATTGTTTACTTGAAATTCAAATTTAATTGAGTGTCATATTTTATCTGGCAACCCTTTGAGGGGAATCAACTTGCAGGAGTAATTTAGGTGGCAGGGCTCCTCTGAGGGACCAGGTGAGGCCAAATTTCTGCCTGAAAATGGACCCTTGCTGGATGTCTTCCCTCACCCTGCTCTGCTTCCCCCTGTCTCTGCCAGGTCCTTCCCAGGTACCAGAGTGAGTCACTCGTACACCATTCTTGTCTCAGGGTTTGTTCCTGTGGAATCTGAATTCTGATGAGGAGTTTACTTTGAGAGAAACTGAGTATAAAATAGAAAGAGTTTGCAGGCAGGTTGGCAATGGGACCGTGAGTCAGGAGGGAGCAAAAGGAAGGAAATTTGCCCCAGTTTTACAGAGGAGGAACTTTCCTGACTTGCCTGGCTCATGGAGTTAGAAAGTGGCATTGCTGAGGTTCAAATGTAGACAGGTCTGGTGCCTAAGCCCTTGCATGTGTCTCCACACACACTCCGTCTCTAAGGCACAGAAACAAGCAAGAGACTGGCTGAGCACAGGGCTTTGATAACAGACCACCTTGTACCATCTCAGGGGGACAACATGTTGACGTCAAAGGAAGGAGCCTGGTTTGTACTGTGCGTGGTGCCTCAGAGGAACAGATCACAGCAATGGATGGAATGAACTTATTTCAAGGTCTGAGGCCTGAAAGGAACATTCTGGTAAAACAGAGTCCAGAACTGGGATGCTTCCATGTGCTTCCCGAGTGCTGAAGCCATTGGTAGTATCTCCCTGTGGCACTGGGAGGACTGGGATTGGAACGGAAATCATCTTTCCAAATGCCCTTAATAGAACATAGACGTGCTCTCAGGAGACTTTCCAGTATGAATCACTTAAAGGCCCATGTTTCTCCCTTATTATTTAAATGTTCCTTATGCAACATGTTCCATGTTAAAAATCACAACCATTTTTAGGTGAAAACATAACATAATTTTTAAAGTAAAATATAGTTACTTAAAGATGCCTTAGTAATTTATGTAATGTTCTTTGTAATTTTTTTTTAATGGAGGTACTGGGGATTGAACCCAGGACAGTGTGCACGTTAAGCATATGCTCTACTACTGAGCTATACCCAGCCCCCTGTGATTTCTTTACTATGACCTAATTTTTCTTTTATTCTCATTAACATACATTCCTTAAATATGAAATATTAGTGATAATAAATAATAATAGTGTTTTTCAATTGGAGGAGATTAAAAGTTTGAGAAATGGTGTGGCTAGGGGATGTGGAATATATCTTTGGCATTTGGACAGCTGTGGCTCCAAAATTTGGAGCTAAGAGTCAAGCAAAGAGTGTTTTATTGCCAGTATCTAAAACAAATTTTATTGGAAACTTTTATGCTTGTAGGTTTGAGTAGTTTTTATAGTGAAGAGTTCTGAAAACTGCTATAAAATTTTGCCTTGGGGGTTATGATTACATTTGTATCTTTCCCAAACTTATATAAATAAAAAAGACAGTTTTTACTGTGAAAGCTTAAAAGGTTAGAGAGGTATTTGGTCTGTGATGAACCTTTTATAGGTTTGATGTTACAGGAATTTATTTTAAAAATATCAATAAAAATACAACTCTCAGGCCTTGATAAAGAAATTGCAGGAAACTTGACGTTGAAGTTTCTATTCAAACAGACTGACTAAGATAATTTAATTAATTTGCTGTACCATGCAAACCATCTTTAATGTTAGCTGATGCTACAATTTCACATGGTTGCGATATGTAATTTACAATGTTTTTTGGTGGCTAGACAGTAACAGGAGGTAGAATTTTTCTTGCTAGAGCTGTTTACACATAGGCTGGACAATCACGTGGCTTGGAAACAGACACATCTCAGAGGAGACCAGAGGAACCCTAAGATCACTTTCCAAACGAGACACTGATTTTTCAGCTGTAGGGGGAATCATTTAAAAATAATATGGGGGAAATATCCCCCTTTCTTCCTCTTCTTCACACTAGAGGTTTTTATCTTGCAAAGACAAGTTCTATACCAAAGAGAGAAGAGGATGAGGCAGAAGGAAGAATGGGTGAGAGGGAGGGCGAAAGGGAGAGAGGAGACATTTACAGTGTAAATCATGTATCACACATGATCTAAAATAACTGTGTAAGGAAGGAAGTGATTCCTCATTTTCCAAGTGAGGTAACTGACTCAGTGTAGAACTAGAATTCAAACCTGAGTCTCCTGGAGACCCAGACCTGTACTTTTCCCCATTATATCGGTTTTTAGATTTTACAACTTACAGCAGAAATTGAGATCAAAAGTGAGGAAGTGATTGTCAATTTATCATATATGTAATAATACATAATAGAGAACATGAATTGGGCTTCTATGGCACTTGTCCAGAAAGCTTCTGGCTCAGTGAGTCAATCAGCAAACATCTATGGGGCACCTATTATGTGTCAGAGACTGTTCTAGGCATGGTAGATACTGCAGTAAACAAAGTAAACAGAGCTCTTGCCCTTAGAAAGCTTAGCTTCCACTGGGGAGGAGACTGACAACACACATATATAAGACAATCCCAGGCCTTGGTAAGTGCTTTGGAAAGAAAAAAATCAAGCAGAAAAGGTAGATTTGGTTTGGCTAAGAGTGTAAGGTCTGAGGATGGTAAGAAAGGTTGACAGTATTTTGTTGAGAGCACTGAAGGCCATGCTAACGACTCTGGGCTTGATCATGCAGGTAGTGGGCGATCCCATATGAATTTTTTTTTCTAGAAAATTATATGATTAAATTTGGGTTTTAGGCAGTTGCCTCTACTGACAGTGTAGAGACTGGAATGGAGAGGGAAGACACACAAGGAAAAGGTAGAGGCTTTTCAGTAATTCAGGAAAGAATGATGCAATTATCAAGGCAATGAGGATAGATTCATAAACTATCAGTGAAGCACAAGGGCAAGTATTAATGACCAGATATAGAGATAAGGGAGACGAGGGTGGATTTGCTATTCCTGGGTAAAAAGACAGCTCTCCTAGTCTTAGAGAGATGAAAGATATAGGAGGAGGCAAGGAAAAAAACAGTAAGATGTTTCTCCAGAGATTATATATTTGGTTTTGGGGAGGTTGAATTCAAGGCACTCGTGGCATCATCCAAGTTGATTTTTTTTTTCAGTAAGCATCTGAAAATACAGTATTCTGAGAGCAGCTGGGTCTGGAGATAACAATTAGGGGTTAGTAACTTACATGTGTCAACTGAAGCTATGAGAATGGACTGAGGATGTTACAAAATTTAGGAAAAATGGATACAGGATATTAAGAGATGTCTGTGATCAACCTGCTTTTCTTTAGAAACTAATATAATAAGAACCAAAGCTACTTAAAGAATAAGGCAACAGAGGGAGTTCCCCTGGAGTGTGTCCTCATCTTTGATGCCCTGTTACCACTTTTTCCTTCTTCTCTTTCACTCTCTTACTACTACCATGAAACTTCTTCATTCCAGTTACTTCTCCCTCTCCTCTTTTCTCTTCAGTCTCATTCTCTCCCTCCTCCACATGCACACATACCACTTCTCACTTGGCTCTAATGGCATTTTATAAGATACTCAGCCTTTTCATTTCCCTTGTGATAAAAATGACTCTTAAAGAAAATTAAGGTTATAGGAAGAAGAATGCACTTGAATCAACCTTGTACAGATGAATAAGGTTACCATGGCATACTGAAAAGATCAGGGAATACGTTGTCAAAAACCTGGGTTTCCAGGCCAGCATTTCTACTTTAAGCTGCTCATTTACATTAACCCCTTTGAATCTCTGTAGTCCTCTTAAGAATATACACATCACAGGACTGTGATAAGTAATAGATGAAATGATATATGTAGATGTGTTATATAGGGCTGTACCAATATTAGGTTTTCATCTACTGTCTGGCTTGCTCAGTAAATGTTTGTTGAATGAATGATCACCTCTATTAAGGATTCTTGAATTTACCCCTAAAGATCTGTCAGTCTCTATAAAATTGTTTCTTTAAGGCTTTATAGCTGCCAGTATTTTTGGCCTTAAATATGTTTTTATTACCCTCCTGTAGTTTTGGTTGCATTGGCTTTATCTTAAATAGCAAAGTTATTAAATTATTATATAAAATGGGCATCATATAAGTATTATTAAATTATGCTAACAATAATATTAAAATTTTTTTTGATTATGACTTTTTGATAATCCTGATTTCTCTTTTCCTGTAAATCTTTTTCATTCAGTTCTCAACTATACACAAAGAACATAAAAATATTGAAAATACTCCATAAAACTAAACATAAAAGTATAGCAACCAGAGAAGGCTATCGTTAAGTTCTCGTTCAGCCATGAGTTTTATATGGCCTACTAAACTGTATTTACCTTATAACATTTTTCCTTACTGTAAAATATCCAAAGTTGACTTGGAGACTTGTCTTAAAAGCTTGAAATTTGAAAACCGTGATTATTTCTCAGACCTTCTTACGGACCTCTCAGTGTAACGATGGGACCGCAGAAGGCATTGCATTGCAGTCCAGACGGCAGCTTGTTTTCTTTTCTATCAGATACCGTAAAGCTCCATTCCATGCTATGTCAATAGACTTGGTTAGATCGCAGTCTAAATTTAGTGCAAATGAACTGCAGAGATTACTGTTGATGAAGACATAAAACTAGGCTATCGGCTTTATGAAAACAAAGGCAAGGCCGGATATTTTTAATATTGTTTTTCAATATCTAGCACAGAAATCGTTCACAAAAGCTTACGCTGAACTACTAAACCGTTGTGTGCAGCAAGTTGTGGATTATGATTCACAAATACTACTTTGCCCACTTCAGAGTCTCTTTCTCAGTAAGCTAGAAAGCACGCGCCTGCTGTCCACGGGCGCCTCGGCGCTCTGTCACCTTCCCCGTGTGTTCTGACTTCGGACATGTGACCTTAGATCTTCTTTCTGAACGGAATTCTCTTCCCTCGTAGACTTCTTCATAGTTTGGTCTCTTACTTTGTTCAGGTCTCTCCTCACACGTCCTTCAGAGAGTTATTCCTTGACCACATTCAAATAGTCTTTCCCTTCCTTATTCCTAATTACCAGTTTCTGCCTCCTTTTCCTTAATTTTTTATTTATGACATTTGTAATTCCCAGAAATTAAACACTTATTTGTAAACTTTTAAATTGCCTGTCTCCCCCCTACCCAATAGACTATAAGGTTCACGCAGCCAGTGATCTTGTCTGTAGAGATCACTGCCATCTCCCCAAAGCTTAGATGAGTTGTCTGGAAAGCATTACATGCTCAATAAAAATCTGTTGAATTGATAAATAAATTCCTGATGTCTGTATTTGATTTCTCTCCCAGGAATCCTGGAAAAGTCTTTGAGAGTAGAAATTAAATCCTATATCCTACCAATCAATAGAAAGTCAAAGTCACTGGGTAAATATTTACATCTGCCATTTATCGAGGCAGGCGAGGTACTTGCATGTTCCCATTTAATCCTCAAGACAACTTCCTGAGGTAGTTATTCTTAGTCTGCTTTAATGATAAGGAAACTAAGACACAGAAAATATAAGTAAATTACCTCAGAATCATTCTAAGTATTAAAGCTGGCATTCAAACTTCATTTAGTTTGACCCAAACCCTCTGCTATCTATAACTAAATTATGTTCCATTTCATATAGAAGCCTTTAGAACCCTCTTAAATGGAATCATATTGCGTTTGTTTCTATTTTACAATCCAATAGCAAAAATTTCCACAGTTTACCTAAAACTAAACCTTCAATTCAATCCTGAACTCAGTAAGTTAGCCAATGCCAGTGCTCTCAGATTTGGAACGTGTTTTCCAGCCCCTAAAGCTCTCAGGCTCTAAAAATAGCCTCCCTAGACCTAAGGGCCCCCAAATTTTCCTCAGTTATAATTCTCTCATCCAGAACATTTTTCTACCACATTTTAGCACCTGAGTGAATTTTATCCATTCCATATATCCCCTTTGGGATCATATAAATACAACTTAACTTTCTTAGAATCTGTGTTACTAATATGCCAAGTGTAAAATGATTCAATGTGCAGCAAAAGTTGTTAATCAATTACTGACAAAAATAAACACCAAATATTCAATACAGAATTGGACCCCAGGATATGAAATCAAGGAGAGAACTGTCAAAGAAAACTTGTATCAGACAAGTTAAATAGGCAAAGAAGACTTTAATTTTTACTTATATCTTAAGCATCTTAAATAATATGTGATTTGTTGCATACAATTTCTTGATATTTTCATTATGCATCATACTTCTAAGAGTTTGTTTCTCTAATTTATTATCTATGCTTCATTGTTTTGAGTAATTAATTCTGTTTTTAATTCCAGTAGTGGCAACTTTTATAAAAGTAATAATGTTAAAACATATTTCTCATATCACCCTCAGAAATGAGGTAGTATCTAGTGAATACCCACTGTGAAATACGAATAAGTTAACACTTTTACAGACATTTTTATTCCCTCCTTCTTTCTTCTGTGTCTCAGGTTTTGTTAATTTGCTATGATTTTTCTTCCTCCAATTGATTTTAGGAAACATATCATTATTATTTCTTTACGTGGACAAAGGCGTCTCAAGATGGCCGTAGGTCCCTGTATAAGGAGACTCAATGATTCCTTCCACTCTTTTCCTACCACACCTCATGGTTGGTTAATTTCCACCCCCAAGGTAACTGGGAACTTAGTTCATTCTGGGCAACAGGCCAGAACTAGGGATTCAACACAAGGTAGGCCAGTCACTAACTATCCTTCCTGACAGCAGCTCCTAGTGTAGTAGACAGAACTTCCAAATGAGGAAAGAAAAGTTGCTTCTCTTTTCTTATACTTTCAATAATGTTCATTTAAAAAAAATTTTTCATTTTCATTCTTTCACTTTTCACTGAGTTCTCACTTGATAGTAGGAAACTCTATGGGCACTCCAGTCACATCGTTTCATTTGTGTTTCCAGGCACGCATACTTGACATTTTAAATTTCGATTCTGCTTAATTAATTCTCACGGCTTCACAAGCAGCTCTTCGGTTTACCTCTGGGTAAGGAATTTTCCCTGTCTCGTCTGCTTCGTTCACCCTCACATATTTGTTTCGAACATTTGGATTTGTGCTTGCTCAATGGTGTGTGAGTTTGAAATGCCAGGGGAAAATAATTGGACAATGCCATCTACTCAAAGTTTAAAAGCTTAATTATGTTTCTAGTGTTCTATCACTTGTCAGAAGCCACTATGTTGAATCTCAGATGGTTATCCGTAAGTTCTTGTGTCTTGAAAAGTATCCTGGGAATGAATTTTTAAAGCACTGTCTCAACTCATTTTCTTACAAATCTCTTTCTATTCACAAATCATTACTACTGTCTTACCAAATTTCTTGTGAGAAGGGAATCCCTGAGAGACAGATTTAAAGAAACAAAACAAAAACAGAGCCATCTAAATAGTCAAATGGTAGGAAGTTCTAAAAAGTAGAAAACTTTGTTTTAATTCTGCATCAGAAGTCCCCTGTCAGTGTGGTGGTCTATGAAATTATTTTACTAATTTATTCCTTTGTGAAATGAGAGGAGGAGAAGGAAAGCAGTTGCCCTTAAGTCACTGCTTTGAAAACTCAAGAGGGTATGATGGTCTGGGTAATCCCATTTGCAAAGACATCTGGGAAGAAGTACCACCTAAGTGGCCTTCAGTAGAATTTTTTTTTTTCAAAAAAATTCCCTAATACAACTTTCTTCATAAACATTTCATTTTCTATATCTGAAAGCTTCACAATGTGTACATAAAATGTTCTATGATGCCTTATGAAAGATAATAAACACATTTTATTTATTTATTTATTTATTTATTGGTTTATTATACAGTTCATTTTTCCCCCAAACTTAATCCCATTCTAATCTCCATGAAACATTTAATACCAGTTTGCTGTTGTTGTTGTCCTAGGAAACACAGTTTGGGGAACCTTGCCTTGGGGACATGTTTCTCATGAAGCTTATGACTTTGAGGTTTAAGTCAATAGTTTAAAAAGGAATAAAAAGGATGGCAGACAATCATTTTGTTTTACACTTGACTCTTGAACAACTGGAACAGGCAAGCACATGTGCATCCACAGACAAAGAAAGCTTCCATGGGGAAGTCTGTCTCTATACTTATGCCCAATTCTAGGACTTTGGCTCTTTGTCCCCAGATATTAACCTCACTCCCATTATTGCCCAATACTAACAACTTCTATATCATTTTAATGTGTAAAAAATGGAAACTCATTTAAACTAATAATACTGGATGTAAGTTCATGCTAACGTATTAATTATGAAGAAATTCCTTAATTCCAAAGGGATTCCATAAATTGAGAGTTAGAATGGTGCACAGAGTTAGTGAAATCGTGAGGGAAGTAAACGACTTTGTTGGCACTTGAAAGAAGAAACTTCTTCAAGATGGAGGCAGAGAGACTATTACAAAGATAAAATTTCCTGACTTGGCAATTTGGTCTACTACCTACTCTAGCTGTGCTAGACAAAATTATTCCCAAATGCACATTTCTAAAGTGACTTCCAAAATGAAGTACCAGTTATTATTCAATGGTATTGTGTGATAGACGTATCTCATTTGTACCCTTGCCAGCATTTTTATAATATTTGTAATCTTCGCCAGTTTTGTGTAGAATAATTCTCGTTATTTTTTCATTATAAACTCTTTGTCAGGTTAAGTATTTTAAATTTTTTTGTGAACTATATTTCCATCTTCTCACGCAACATATATTGGTTATGTAGGGACTAATGATTTAATCTGAACAATTCCATCCCCTTAGTTGATTTCCATTCTCACAGTTTTTCTGCTTTATGGACATATTCAGTGAATATGAGGTATAAACAAAACCAACTTGTTGTCTTATCTCAAATAACCCCAGAGTGTGATCTGATGATGAAGTTGCTTAAAACTGTGATGAGAATACAGTGGAAGACTGTATGCATTCTATTTACCATGCTGTTTTTAAGTTGGCTGAATGTCATGAATGTCAGAAACGAAACAAAGATGCCTGCTATCACCTTTAGTAGTTAACACTGAAAGAGCTAGTCATTAAGATATACCAAAAACAAACAAACAAAAAAGGAAATTAGGTAAAGTTATTAGAAATAGGAGACCAGTGAAATTATTTTAACATATAAAGTTACCTGTGCTTACATTATAGAAGCAATGGATTATCCTAAATTCTTTGGAAATCTTGGATTGTGTATATCATCTGTATTATGGGATAAAAAGTCTACTTTCTCCATTGAAAAGATAGTTTTTCATTTTCCTCCCCATACCAAAACCCAGTTGAAATCCAGAAGAACTATTTCACACAGGAAACTAATTCTAATTTCTTAATATGCAGGGAATATGTGTTCAGTCTTATTCAAGGAAAGCCTCACCAGTGGAAACAATTTTCATATAATAATAATTTTATAGAGCAACCTAATTTTTAATAATGACCAAATTAAAAAAAATAAATTAGAAGTTAGATACACTTAGTACATGCTGTTTCTTACACTTATAATCTTATACTTACTAAACTTGTCAAAAATCCAGTACAAGAGCTATGGAAAGACATGAGGAGGAAGAAGGAAGAAACTGGAAGGGCTATTGTTTCAATTCAGTTGATGAAGGGATTTGTAAGGTACGAAAATGAGAAGGATAGATAGAGACAGATAGCAAATGATACTAATAGTTAAAATCGGCTACTTATTTGTACTGAAGTGTTTCACATGGAGTGTGGGTTCCAGCCTTCAAAACGAATTCATGTAGTAGCTAATATTTTCATCCCCAGTCATGTGAATAAGAACTGAGGCTCAGAGAAGTGAAACAGCATTTATAAAAGCAAAGAGCTTAGGAGCAGACATAGCATTGGAACACAAACTTATATGATCTAGAAACCAAGAAATTTATTTTATTTTAATTGATTCATTAACTTACTTAAAGTGATGTAGGTACCTAATTTATAAATTTAAATAGTTTTACAAAACTAAAAAGATAGTCGGTTACCCTAAATCTGAAATTCCAGATTCTACACAAGATACAACACTCAATTTTTTTCACTTGTGTTCTCTGGTCATTCACCTCAATATTTCTAGACATCAAAGGTTGTATCACTATTTTTTGTAAAGCAAATTTACTGAGCTCTAATTTATTATATCACAAGATGTTCTGTTCAGTGAGCTTAAATATGCTCACCAATGTAATCACCAGCCTCATCAAGAGACAGACATTGTCATCACCCCAGAAAGTCCTTTTGTGTTCTTTCCCAGTCAGTGCTTTCACTCACCCTGACCCAAGGTGTTGATGTAACTTTTATCAACATAGATTTACATAAATTAGTTTTACTCCTCTAGAGCTTCGTATATAGTATAGTTTTTTTTGTTTGTTTTTATTTTTGTTTTTTGCATCTAGCTTCCTTTGCTCAGCAAAACAATCTGGAAATTCATCCATGTCGTTGCCTATATCAGCACTTAGCAGTGTTTCACTGTATAGATTTGTCACAATTTTTAAAATCCATTTTCCTTTGATAGATATTTGAGTTATTTCCAGTGTTCAGCTAGTAGGACTAATCTACTATGAATATTTGTGCACAAGTCTTTGTGAGGACGAATGTTTTCATTCATTTTTGTAGTGGAGGAAGGTAGGTGTACGTTTAATCTGGTAAGAAACTGACAAAACATTTTCTAAAGTTGCACCATTCACACTCTCACTGACAGTGTATGAGAGTTCTAATTCCACATTCCCACTGACACTTATTTTTGTCAATATTTTTAATTTTAGCCATTCCCTTGGATATGTAATCATTTCTCATTATGATTTTAATTTACATTTTTCTGAAGAATAATGATTTTCAGCAGCTATTCATGTGCTTATTAGTCTTTCATATATTTTCTTTTTTAAAATTAAAGTATAGACACTTTTTTATTAAAGTTACACTGTATCAATTTCTGGTGTACAGAACAATGTCCCAGTCATGCATATACACACATATATTCGTTTTCATATTCTTTTCCATTAAAGGTTATTACAAGATACTGAATTTAGTTCCCTGTGCTATACAGAAGAAATTTGTTTTTTTTAATCTATTTTTAGATATAATGGCTAACATTTGCTAATCTCAAACATCAAATTTATCCCTTCCCACCTCTTTTCTGCTGGTAACCATATGATTGTTTACTATGTCTGCGAATCTGTTTCTGTTTTGTAGATGAGTTCATTAGTGTCCTCTTTTTTTCTTTTCCACCTGTGAGTGATATATGATATTTTTATTTCTCTTTCTGGCTTACTTCACTTAGAATGACGATCTCTAGGTCCATCCATGCTGCAGCAAATGGCATAATCTTTTTTAAAGGCTGAGTAGTATTTCATTGTATAAATATACCACAACTTCTTTATCCAGTCATCTGTTGATGGACATTTAGGTTGCTTCCATGTCTTGGCTATTGTATATAGTGATGCTATGGACATTGGGATATATATGTATTTTCGAATTAAACTCTCCTCTGGATATATGCCCAGGAATGGGATTGCTGGATCATATGGCAACTCCATTTTTAGTTTTTTAAGGAACCTCTGTCCTGTTTTCCATAATGGCTGCACCAATTTACATTTCCACCAACAGTGTAGGATGGTTCCCTTTTCTCCACAGCCTCTCTAGCATTTATCATTTGTGGACTTTTTAATGATGGCCATTCTGACTGGTGTGAGGTGATACTTTATTGTAGTTTTGATTTGCATTTCTCTGATAATTAGTGATACTGAACATTTTTCATGTGTCTATTGGCCATTTTATTTCTTCACTGGAGAATCACTAGTTAGGTCTTCTGCCCAGTTTTGGATTGCGTTATTTGTTTTTTTTTTTTGTTTTTTTTTTTTGTTTTGTTATTAAGTTGTATGAACTGTTTATATATCCTGGAAATTAAACCTTTGTCAGTCATATCATTTGCAAATATTTTCTCCCATTCTGTAGGTTGTCATTTTTTTTTTTTTTTGCTTATGGTTTTTATTGTGCAAAAGCTTGTAAGTTTAATTAGGCCCAATTTGTTAATTTTTGCTTTTATTTCTATTGCCTGGGTGAGTGCCCTAGGAGAACATTGCTAAGATTTATGTCAGAATGTTTTGCCTATGTTTTCTTCTAAGTTTATCATGTCTTGTCTTACATTTAAGTCTTCAAGCCATTTTGAGTTTATTTTGGGGTATGGTGTGAGAGAATGTTCTAACTTCATTGATTTACATGCTGCTGTCTAGCTTCCCAACACCAATTGCTAAAGAGACTGTCTTTTCTCCATTGTATATTCTTGCCTCCTTTGTTGAAAATTAATTGACCATAGGTCTGTGGGTTTATTTCTGAGCTATCTATTCTGTTCCATTGATCCATGTCTGTTTTTCAGTCTTTCATATATTTTCTTTCGTGAAATGCCTGTTGAAGTCCTTCTCCCATATATTTTGTCTTCTTATTTTTGAGTTGTAAGAGTCTTTACATGTATTTTGTCAGATATATTTATTGCAAATATTTTCTCCCAAAATGCAGTATGTCTCATTATTTTCTTGTTTATGCCTTTTGAAGAACAGATATTATTAATTCTGATGAAGTCCAATTTATACATTTAAATTATATTATTACATTTTGTTTTTGAAGGACTCTACCTACCTACCCTAAGGTCACAAAGATTCTCTACTCTGCTTTCTTTTAGAATTTCTATGGTTTTAGAGTCCTCATTTAGGACTGTGACTCATTTCAAATTAATTTTTGTGTGGAGTGTGAAATAAGGTCAAGGATTTTTTTTTAAATGATAATCAATTGATGAATACTATTTGTTTAAAAAGCTATGCCTTCCATTAAATTACTTGGACACCTTTGTTGTAAATAATTGGCTGTATACATGTGGATCTCTTTCTGAAGCCTCTTTTTTGACCCATTAATCAATTTTATAATTTTTATGTCTATACACATTCTCATAATTATAGAATGTTTTAAAATTAGGTAGTATAAGTTCACCAGTCTTTTTAAAAATATTTTTCAAAGATATTTTTAGCTGTTCTAGGTTTTTTATTCCATTATTTTTTATATTTCAGTTTTAGACATTATGTATTTTTTATTGATTTATAATCATTTTACAATGTTGTGTCAAATTCCAGTGTAGAGCACAATTTTTCAGTTATACATGAACATATATATATTCATTGTCACTTTTTCTCTGTGAGTTACCATAAGATCTTGTGTACATTTCCCTGTGCTATACAGTATAATCTTGTTTATCTATTCTACAATTTTGAAATCCCGTCTGTCCCTTCCCACCCTCTGCCCCCTTGGCAACCCCAATGTTCATAGCAGCACTATTTACAATAGCCAAGACACAGAGACAGCCTAAATGTCCATCAACGGATGACTGGATAAAGATGATGTGGTATATTTATACAATAGAATACTACTCAGCTATAAAAACCGACAACATAATGCCATTTGCAGCAACATGGATGCTCCTGGAGAATGTCATTCTAAGTGAAGTAAACCAGAAAGAGAAAGAAAAATGCCATATGAGATCACTCATATGTGGACTCTAAAAAAACAAAAACAAACAAAAAAAAGCATAAATACAAAACAGAAACAGACTCATAGACATAGAATACAAACTTGTAGACATTATATATTGACTACTTAATTCTCAAGATGAAAGTTTAGTTATTCCTTCCTTTCCCCTATGAAATTTAATCAAAATTTTTGTTAAATGAGCATACAATTTATTGTTTGGCTATTATAGAGAGTGATATTATTTATAGATAATTCACATGAGGTAAAACAATTTACATTCTCTTTCTTGTAAAGACGTCTTCTGTAAAATTTTTGTTTGCCCTTTGCCTTACATCTCCATTTGTCCCTAACTCTATTGCAGGAATTCAAATCTCTGCAAAATGTTCAAATATATTATTAGTATTCCATCATTCTTCTGTCCTGATAATAATGTTTTCTCTCTAAGCCTGATATGAAGTTCTCATCCCAGAACTTATCTCTATAACTCTGGGAATCCTCTTCATTTATCTCCTGTGTTATATTAGGAATTTCAGTTTCCTACACCCTATATCTTTTTTTTTAATTAATTATTTTTTTTTTGGCAGGAGGGGTAATAAGGTTTATTCATTTTTTTTTAATGGAGGTACTAGGGATTGAACCCAGGACACTGTGCTTGCTAAACATGTCCTCTACCACTTGAGCTATATCCTCCCTCCTCCTATATCTTCTTTTACTTAGCATGAACCTCATCCTCCAGTGGCTAAGTGAGAAAAGGTGCATAGCAACTAAATTCTTGGAGGAATTGTGTTTGATTAACGTCTTTATTTTTCCCCAACTGATATTGTGAGTGATGTAAAACTGTAGGTTAGAATTCATTTTTCCCTCAGAATTTTTTTTTTTGGTATTGTTTCATCTTTTTTTAGTTTTTCATATTTCTGTCAAGAAGCCTGTCTTAGTTTTGAGTCTAGATCCTTTTACGAGTGTGAGTGTATGTTTTGATGCTTCTACAGTCTTTTCATTCTCTTCCCTCTGAAATTTCATGATAATATTCCTTCCTGCATGTCTATTTTGTTTATTGCACTAGGTACTCTAAGCACATTTTCAGTTTAGACACTCACGTTCTTCTGTTTGGGGTTATTTTATGGAATCTAAACTGTAATTACCTGGTTTTGTTTTCTTTGTTTTTTTCTTTGGAAAACCTATTATTCAGGTACTGGACTGCTTGGCCATGTTTTCTCATCTTTTTCTCATCTTTGCTTTCCTATATTTTTTTATCTTGATACTTTTATTTTAATTTCTAGATGTTTGCTCAAATTTACTGTTCTGTTTTTTCTTGAATTTTGTATTGTGGTAAAAAAACACACAACATAAAATTTATCATCTCTATCACTGTTAACTGTATAGTACCATAGTGCTAGCTATAGACACACTGTTGTGCAACAAATTTCTAGAAGTTATTCATCTTGTAGTACTAAAGCTCTACATCAGTGGAAAAACTCCCCTTCTTCCTTCCCCACTAGCCTCTGGCAACCATCATTATACTTTTTATTTCTAAGAGTTTGACTGCTGTAGATACCTCATATAAGTGTAATCATACAGTATTCGTCTTTTTGTAACTGGCCTATGTCACCTAGCATAAAATCCTCAAGGTTTATCTATGTTGTAGCACATGAAAAGATTTCCCTTTTCAGGGCTGAATGATATCTCATTGTATGTATATGCCACATTTTATTTTTCCATTTATCCATCAGTGGACATTTAGGTTGCTTTCACCTCTTGGTTATTTTGCATAATGCTGCAATAAACATGAGTATGAAAATATCTCTTCTAAATCCTATTTTCAAGCTATAAACAAAACAAAAAGACAAACCATGGACTGGGAGAAAATATTTGCAAAAGATGTGACTGACTAAGGTTTAATTTCCAAAATATACAAACAGCTCATACAACTTAATAACAAAAAAACCAAACAACCCAAACAAAAATGGGCAGAAGACCTAAGCAGACATTTCTCTAATGAAGACATACAAATGGCCAATAGGCACATGAAAAAATGCTCAATATCAATAATTATCAGAGAAATGCAAATGAAAACTACAGTGAGGTATCACCTCACACCAGTCAGGATGGCCATTATTAAAAAGTCCACAAACAATAAATGCTGGAGAGGGTGTGGAGAAAAGGCAACTTTCCTACACTGTTGGTGGGAATGTAAATTGGTGCAGCTATTATGGAAAACAGGATGGAGGTTCCTTAAAAAACTAAAAACATTGTTGCCATATGATCCAGGAATCCTACTCCTGGGCTTATACCCAGAGGAAAGTCTAATTCGAAAAGATACATGCACCCTAATGTTCATAGCAGCACTATTTATGATAATCAAGACATGGAAGAAATCTAAATCTCCATCAAGAGATGAGTGGATAAAGATATACTATTTATATACAATAGAATACTACTCAGCCATAAAAAAGAATGAAATAATGCCATGTGCAGCAATATGGATGGACCTAGAGATTATCATACTAAGTGAAGTAAATCAGACAAAGACATATGTCATATGATATCATTTATATGTGGATTATAAAAAATGATAAAATGAACTTACTTTCAAAGCACAAATAGACTCACAAACATAAAACAAATTTATGGTTACCAAAGGGAAAAGGGAGGGAGAGAGGGATAAATTAAGAGTTTGGGATTAGCAGATATATAAAATAGATAAACAATAAGATCCTACTGTACAGAACAGGGAACTATACTAAATTATATTAAAAAAGGAAAAAAAAATTCTATTTTCAATGATTTTGGATATAAACCTTAAAGTGTGATTGCTACATCATATGGTAATTCTATTTTTATTTTTTGAGTAATCTTCATATTGTTTGCCATAGCAGGTGCACCATTTCACATTCCCATGAATATTGCACAAGAATTCCAATTTCTCTACATCTTGCCTACACTTGTATTTCATTTTGTTTTGTTTTTTGATAGTGGGCATCTAAATGGATGTGAGGTGATAGCTCATTGTAGTTTTAAATTGCATTTTCCTGATGGCTAATGGTATTGAACATCTAATATATGCTTATTGGTCATTTGTATATCTTTTTGGGAGAAATGTCTATTAAGTCTTTTGCCCCTTAAAAATTTTTTTTAATGTTGTTGAGTTGTAGGAATTCTGGATAATAATCCTTTATCAGATACATGATTTGAAAATATTTTCTCTCATTCCATAGGTTGCCTTTTACTTTGTTGATTGTTTCCTTTGCTATGCAAAAGTTTTAAAGTTTGTTTTAGTCCTTTTGTCTATTTTTGCTTTTGTAGACTGGGCTTTTGGTATCATATTTAAGAAATCATTGCCAAATCTAAATCATGAAGATTTTGCTCTACATTTTCTTTTAGGATTTTATAGTTCCAGGTATTACATTTAGGGCTTTAATCCATTTTAAATTAATTTTTGCATATAATGTGAGGTAAGGGTCCAAGTTCATTCTCCTGCATGTTGGTTTCCAGTTTCCCAGCACCACTTGCTGAAGAAACTATCCCTTACTTATTGTGTGTATAACCTTGGCACCCTTGACAAAGGTCATTGGCAAGGGTGCCAAATAAGAAACGTGAGGGTTTATTTTAGGGCTCTTTATTCTCTTTCATTGGTCTATGTATCAGCCTTTATGTCAGTACCACACTGTTTCCATTACTATAGCTTCACAATATGTTTTGAAAACAGGATGTGTGAGGCCTTCAGGTATGCTTTTCTTTCTCAAGATTGTTTTGGTAAGTTGAGGTTCTTGAGACATTGGGCTGTAGGAGTTCAGAGTCTCACTTTTCATATGTAGACTTTCATGTCACTAAATGTTTTCACTATAGCCTCTCTACCCTCAGCTGAGCTGGGTGTTATTATGGCCAGGGTCCCTTTGGTTCAGCAGAGAGTAAATCTCCAGTCTTCTGCTGTGATGGTCATAAGACTGGGAATGGGTGATAGTTGCTTTGCTGTTGATGGATGGAAAGGATCTGGGGTCTCCAATGATACTCTTTATTGTCTTGAAGTAAAGACTCAGTAATGTTCACTGGTTGATTAATTTTGTCTTTCAGCATTGGTGGACTAATTGCTGGACTGAGGAGCAGACAAGATAGATAAAAGGAGTACAAGAAAATTTCAAGCAAGAAAAACTGATACTGTTAAAAATAAAAGTTATTAAAATTGTTAGATTCCTGAAATTTCTAATTGTAACCCATTAGTGGTTGTGAATATGATTTCCTCACAAAGCTTTCTTTTTAAAGAAACATTATAGAATTTATATCTATAATATTTAAAACTCTGTTGACATAAGCAGAAATATTAGAATCTTAAATGGATAATCACTGAAATGAACCAGCTTAGTTTTTGCATGGAGAATTCTAAATATGTCTGACAATAGGATTAGATACATAAGAAGTTCTTTAGGAGAACAATTTCATTTCCCTGAATAGCTCATCATTTTTATTCTGGGGTTTTTCATGTAGGCTATTTAGGTGAATATTAAAAGTGTGAATGGAAATATTTTGTACCCATGATGCTACAGATTGGCATCTTCAAAAGACAGGAGACATTGCCAAGTCTATCGCTAATCAAGTTTTATAATTTACAACCTGTGCAAACTATGGGCTGAGAACCACAGCAGTTGTGCTGAGCATTTCTGGGAAGTTACCATCATCCCAGCACCAATTATTAAAACCTCTTACACACATTAAAGCTATAAAGATTAAAAATATAGCACATTTGTCATTAAATATGGATGACTTCATGTAATATGCATTATATACAAAAACAACGTCCTGCCACTTGAGCTTTATCACTACCCTACGGAAAATCCACAAACCCAGAGTCCCACATCAAAGCTCATTTTGGCAAAGCTAAGGAACAACTTTGTCATGCAAAATAAACACAGATGTTCCACACTCAGGCAACTGGCTAGAGGAGATGGTGCATAGGGGGATGCAGGGCTCTGTAGAAAATAATGCCTTCTTACACACTCTACAGCAATCTTCTGCGGAGGCTGCTGCAAACGTTGTTTAAAAGGACTGATTCTTCCATTAAAAAAAAAAATCTGTCTTTCCTGACTATAGCTGCGAACACAGTGAACTATGTTCTCTTCTGCATGCGCGTGGAAGTCTACACACACTGACTGAGGTTGTAGGTTTGGATGTTTTTGAGCTAAAGAGAACTAAATTTCTCATGCATCTTAAGCAGTGCCTTTCTTGTCAGTGATTTATCGATTTCTGTCTGTAAGGTATAATATTAATAACCATATTAATTATAAGAAGGTCTGAGGAAGGAAAAGTTTCTAGCCTCTTCCATTAACTGACAGTTAACACGGGGCGGTTCCAAATGACCAGACAGCTATAATTGACTTCTCTTTGTTCCATTCATTCTCAGCTAATTGCAACAGAATATCTCCACTAAACAAACATTCCTGGGACTCAAATGTATTTCTCCCAGGAACAAAAATAGAGTTGCAAAAGATGAGGAACACGTTTGGGATCCCTGATATGTGGCCAAGAATTGCACTGACATTCAGTTATGACCTATTTAAAATACCTACTCAAAACAGTTTTCCCTCTCCATGTACTGTCATGTGATTGGGAGGGACAGGATAGGGTAGGATTGGAAAGAGTTTTGCAGTTACTGTGATTTTGGAACTATACAATTTTTGTGAACATCTGTCTTGAAATGGTTTAAATCTGAAACATACCTAAGTCCCATGGAGGAGGGAGTGTTAGAAGGCCAACAAAATCTCCCTCTGTTCTGCCAGTAATATTGTCTTGTTTATAATGGGAGAGCATCCTATTCATCATATTCCATTTAATAGGAAAAATAAGTAAAAAGCATTTTAGGAAACAAGTCACCTCTTGAGAAGACCAGGAGTCTTACCCATCATCTTTCACCATCTCACATTTTAAACATCCTGCCTTAGGTGTGACAGGCAGAGAATTTCAGACTGTGCCCCATGTGCTCTTCATGCTGCAAGTATTTGTGTTCTCCTCTGCTCTGTTTATTGCAACGTCCTTTACACTTTTCTAAGGCTGCATGTTTATCAACACTTGGAATATAGACCCCCAAAAATATATTTATTTATTGTTTTATGACTTATAAGAATAATATATTATATACATTGTAAAGAATACTCAAAACTAAAAATGATAAACAGCAGAGGCAAGGATAACATTTTAAAGATAATTTTAATTTTATTCCTTCTTACTAGTTTAAAAGCCCCCTAGTATTATAATTTTATTTTAGACTATAGGACTGAGGCCATGTGATCACTGTGACTATGCTTTTATGAATCTGGCTCAATAGCTACAGTACAGCAAAGGGAGGATCCCATTCTAAGTGCAGTTCACTTTGATACATGGTTATAATCACTGTCATAGTGGAAAGATACTTTGTGCAAATATAATGAGCCAAATTTTTGGCTGTGATTAATAAATCACGATCCTCATTTTAAAAAAATCCCAAACTCCCAATTAAGGAAAACAATTTTCTTAACATTTGACATACATTTCCATCTTCCCTAATGTCAATCATTTTTCTTTGCAAACTAATAAGTGGTTGTTACATTAATTTTAGCAAGTTGCTTCAATCCATTGAAAATTTTATTTTTGAGTATTTAGTATGCATGGATTTCAAAAACCTTATAGAGGTTTACTTATTCAGGGTAAAAATATTGCTTAATAATGGGAACATTCCCAATTGTCAGTTTTCAAGATGTCCTCTCCATAGCCAAGTTACTTTCTCATTTATTATTAAAGTGTTACCTTTACCTTGAAGGGACATATTAATATTTCCCCCCAATGATCTGTTTGGTAGTATACTCCTGTCAGCCACTTGTCATCATAGAAAAGCTCAGTAAACTTGGAATACTTTACCATTCATTAAAAAAATGAGTAACATTTTAATTCCAACTGTTCATACTTTACCAAGAGATAATCAGTGAACCTCTGTGAGCTAAAAAGGTTCCTGATTTTTCCATGTTTTATTATAAGATTATATATATATTATTATATTCTAAATGTCTTATCATTAAATAATAACTACATTATGAAATACTCCAGTAGTTTTTCTACTTCTTATTTCAACTTCTTTTCTGCAACAGTTTTCTGAAAATGATATAATGGAGTTCATAAATAGTGCTGTGAAATCCCAGAATTCCTTTTCAAATTCCATTTGGAGCAACTGCTCAAAGGTTGGACTTATATCAAATATTGTACTTGAAAATATTTTATTTAAGAAGTCATTACTGTTAAAATATATCTCCTCTGACATAGCTTTTCTTTTTTTTCCCCGCTAATGGAGGTACTGGGGATTGAACCCAGGACCTCATGCATGCTATGCATGCTCTCTACCACTGAGCTATTACCCTGTCCCCAATATGGCTTTTCTTAAGTGACTTACAACAGTAGTTATTTGTGTATCTCACTATTGAAGTAAAATCTGGAAAATACCATAAGATGAGACAACACCTACGGGCAGATGATTGCTGAAAAGGTAAACTGAATGAAATTCCCTTTCCCTCTACTTCTGACTTCCAGCCATTGTGTCTCTGGTCCTGGGACTGAGGGACAGCTGGTAGTGAGTCCTAAGGCTCTGCTGAGGTCCCGTAAGAAAGAATAGGAAAGCTGACAATGTGCTTCCCCCTCCCTTTCCTGCTGTGCCCCATCCACAGGTCCCTTCCAGGGGCCTCAGCAGGGGCTGTCAGCCTGCCAGCTTCTACAACACATGTTCCTGGAGTTAGAGACATTCTGTGATATTCATGTCCTTTAGGACACTTCAGAAAATAGAAATAAATACCATTAATCAAATAAAGAAAAATAACAAACAGAGAGAGGAAAAAGAGTCCAAATAATCAATGTCAGGTCCAGTAAAACAGAACAGCTTGGGACACAGAGAAATACATAAATTTTGAAAATTAGAAAAAAAAAAAAAACAGCAAGAGTAATCAGGAGATTTGAGTGCAGCACACACACACACATTCCAAATTTCCTGAAGCTTAAAAAAAGTCTTAAATCCCATAGATGACACGAAGGACAAAAGGGCATTGTTGACATCTGTATTTATCATGTTATCTACAAAGAAAACATCAATATATTTTAAAAAGTAGAAATTATCAAGGCCATTCTCTGATAATAAAATTAGAAATAAAAAATTAAACCACGAAAAAAGTCTTACCTACATAGAAACTAAGAAATATACTTAAATCAAAGAGCAAGTAAAGAGAAAATTTAAATCTAGATAAAAGAAAAAATTAATTTCGGAACATACGATAATGGAAAATGTTATAAGAATACTTATATCTTCATTATTAAAGGTGAATGGCTAAAAGAGAAAAAAAATGAATACATTAGAAGACATTAGAAAAAGAACTGAAAAATGCATACAAAGAAACTAGAAAGATGGAATTATTAAAGATAAAGGCTGAAATTATTTAAATTGAAAATCCAGAAACAGTAGAAGGAATAAGTAAATCCAAACCATATCTCTTTCCAAAAGTTCATGAAAGAATTACCTCAAGGGGAAAGGTGAAAGAACAATTTAAAAATAAAAGCTATGAATAAGAAAAGAGACACGATCATAGATAAAGAAATAATTTTAAAATTGTATTTCCTTGAGTATTTTGGTCAGATTTTATTAGACTGTCATCGTTTCTTCCACATAACATGGCTGATGAAGAGATCACACTAAGAGGAAAAGTTGCCCGTATACTTACATTCTAGAATCTTTTCTTGTTTTCTCCTAATCCTGCTTCAACCAAGCTCTTGCCCCATCACATCACTGAAAGTCCCCTAGTCAACATTACCATAGCTTTGTGTTGCTAAACCTAATATTCAATTCTCAGTCTGCATCTTTTTTAACCTCTTGGCAAGATCTGACATAGAGAATTACATGTTTCTCTTTGAAACGCTTTCTTCTCACGGATTCCCAACACCTCACCCTTTCCCAGCCTTCCTCTTACTTTGTTGGTCATTCCTTCTCAGCTTTTTTAAATAAGTTCCTTATGATCTCTTAAACCTCTTTCTGTTAAAATGTCGTTGATCTACTTGTCTTCACTACCTCATCCAGCCCACGGCTTTAACTACCATCCATTTTCCCACCCACACCCTCTTCACACATGCACATACACACACACACCTACTTTGCTTTCTGTCTTCCCCATTTATATCCTTTCAGTCACTCAGATAAAAACTGTTGGCATTGCCCTCAAACTCTGCCTTTGTCAAGCATCTCATGTCCAATTTGACAGGAAATCTTGTCCTACTTTCCAGTTATAACCCAGAACACTGCTGGTAGACAGAACAACAGAAAGAAAATTAGCTGGAAAAAAAAAATGAATGGAATCTCAGGGACCTGTGGGACTATAACAAAAGATCTAACATTCACATCATCATAGTCCTGGAAGGAAAGGAAAAAGGGAGCAGAGTGGGAAGAATATATGAAAACTGAAAACTTCTGAAACTGCCAAGACATATAAGTCTACAGATTCAAGAGTGTGAGTGAAACCCAAATAAGATAAACTCAAAAAATACACACCAAAACACATCATAATTAAAATTCTGAAAATTAAAGAGAAAGAAAAAATTTTGAAGGCAGTGAGAGAGAAATGTCACTTACCATTACAATAAAATGATTAGAATGACAGTAGATTTCTCATCTGAGATAAGTAAGCATGCAAATACCATATGACCCAGCAGCTGTCCTTCTGGGAGTTTACCTCGAATAAACAAGACTTATGTTTACACAAAAACCTGTGCAAAATGTTTGTAGCATCCTTATTTGTAATGGACAAATACCAAAATTAACTCAGATATCATTCAATGGGTGAATGGTTAAACAAACTGTGGTACATCCATGCCCTGGAATACTATTTAGCAATAAAAATAAATAAATTATTGATACATGCAACTATCTGGATAAATCTCCAGAGAATTGTGCTGAATGAAAAATGCTGATCCCAAAAGGTAACACACTACAATTTCATCTATATAACATTCTTGAAATGATAAAATGGTAAGAGATTAGCAGATTGCCAGGGATTATGGAGGAAGCAGATTGGGAAGAGGTAGTTGTGGCTATAAAAGGGCAAAAGAGGTATCCTTGTGGTGATAGAAATAGTCCGTATCTTAACATATCAATGTCAATATCCTGCTTATGACATTGCACTATAGTGTTGCAAGATGTTACCATCGGGGGAAACTTATTTCATATAAGCTTTAATTATAAAATACAAATTTGGAAAGCAAGCAGAATAAACAAACAAATCCATGTATTCTTTCTAAAATTTATGATTGTCTTATTACAGTGTATAATATATATGGTCAGCTGATAAAAGAGCAGTCAGAACTGACTAATATCATAAACTCTTGCTACACCCTTGATTAACCATAGTCCATTAAATCTGTATAGTGCAAGACACAAATGTATTTATTCCCCTGATCTTCTAATCAATTGTTTTTTCCTCAGAAAGTGGAAAATGGTCATTGAAATAAGTAACAGAGAGTTTAAACCAGGAATAATTAATTACTCTCAACTCTCTGTGCAAAAGATTCAATGCAACTCAATGCAAGTAATTTGGAATCTCCAGACTTTATTGAGTGACATTTAATGATCTAGTTCTTTTGAGCTGAGACACAATTCAAAGGCAATCTGGTGTAGGTGTGAGAAGCACTGACAAGGCCTCTTCTACTGTAGTTGTGAATATTCGTAACTGGGGATTTGTAAACCCTCTGAGGGTTTGCTCAGAAGCTTCACATTACAGAGCAAGATGTCGGGGGGTGCGCCGTCACGTCCTCCTGCCGTAGCTCTGTGAATTGTGGAGCCGTGTGCCACCACCTGAGGGCCAGTGACACTACAGAAAGTTCAACTGTGGCACGGGTTCCTGCTTCTTCCTTTCATTATTCTGCGGCGGGCAATAGCACAGGTGCTATGTCTACCTTCATTCTCGTGCAGTCAGGTCTTACCAAGGGCCTTTCCTTACTAAGCCTCAGGGAGGTAAACATTTCAACCATAACTAACACCCTGGAACAATTTCCTCTGTTAGCCATTCCATGACTGTGTCCCGTGAAGTCCTAAATATCTGCACCTTACACTTTGTCCCCAAGCGCACCAGAGTGTAAGCACCTTGTTGGGAGGCACTATGCCTTAGCAACTATTGTGTCCTCATCGTTTGTCACGGTTAACTCCTTAGAATAAGAGCTGAATAGACAGTGCTGGAATGCAAACTACATTGTTGTCTTATTTTAAGAAGTTGCCACTGCCGCACCAAACTTCGGCAAACACCACCCTACTTAGTCAGCAGCTATCAACCTAGAGTCAAGACCATCCACCAGCAAAAACATGACTCGCTGAAGGCTCAGATGATAGTTTGCATTTTTTAGCAATAAAGTATTTTAAATTATGGTATGTACTTTTTTTTTAGATACAATGCTATTGCACATGTAATAGGGTACAAGATAGTATAAACAGGCTACATTTATATGTACTAAGAAATCAAAAATCTGTGTGACTTGTTTTATTGCAATATTTGCATTATTGTGATGGTCTGGAACAGAACCCATGATATCACCAAGGTACGCCTGTAATTAATTTAGCAATCTTTTTTTTTCATTATGGTTAGCACTTTCTCAATTTAAAAAATCCTCTCTAATCCAATCTCAGAACTATATGCTCTTACATTGTTTTCTAAAGTTTTAAAATTTTACTTTTCACATTTCAGTATTTAATCTACCTATAACTAATTACTATGTACGGTATGGGGTAGGGATTCAATTAGATTTTTTTCCATACAGTTACTGACTGCTCCAGCACCACTTACTGAATACTCCCTGCTAGCTACGCAGAGCTGCACTGCTTCTTCTAACCATCATCAATCACAGGTCTGTGTCTTTACGGCTTGTTGGTGGGTTTTCTAATTTTTTTTCATTGGTTATTTTGTCATATATCCATTGGTCAAACTGTCTTAATTTCTAGAACTGTATCTAACCTTTGACATCTTTTGGGTGAATCTCTCACTGGAATCTTCCTTTCAGGAATACTCTGGCTATTCTCAGCCTGTTGTTCTCTTAGCTTGCCAAATTTCATGGAAAACCCTTTGAGAGCTTCATGGCAATTACATTAAATCTGTACATTAATTTCAAAAAGCTGACATCTTTGTGATCTTGAGTTTTCCTAACATGAATTTGGAATATCTCATTTATTTTTTTATCTTTTAATGTCATCCACAAGTTTTTGAATTATCTGCATATAGGTCTCATGCATTTTTATTAGATCCCCCACCAAGTACCTTAAACATTTTATTCTATTGTAAATGCTTTCTTTCTCACTACGTTTTCTGTTTGTTGCTAGTGTATATACCAGACAGGTTAATAGCTCCTTTTATTTCTCAAAATTTGTCTAAAAATTTGTTTTTAGATTCTTTGGATTTTCTATATAATATTATCATTTGAGAATAAAACATAAATGTCTTTCTATCTAATCCTTATATCTTAAATTTATTTTTTGTCTTACTGTATTAAATAAAAACTCAGGAGAATGTTAAATGCAATTGGTGATGGTGCTCATTCTTATCTTTTCCTCATTTTGAAGGTAATGCTTTTAATGTTTACTCAACATTGAATAATACTTACTCTAGATTTACTGTGTATGTGGACAATGGAATATAGGACATAACTTCAGAGATTAAGTTGTGGTGATATTACTACTTAGTATTTATATGTTTATTAAACTATACACACATCAGCTTTGCAGCAATTACGGCATTGCATTGAAATAGTGTGTTTACAAGAGTAGTGGCCAAAATTATAACAGCTTTCCTTTTCCATCTTCTCAATCCATAGCTGATCTCTCAGTTGAAAATTCCTGTCAATTTGTCAGTGTCTCTATGAAGCACACTTTGAATCCATCTGATTTCATTTCCTCCTCACCTTTACTTCTTTAGCCTAAGCCACAATTACCTCTCACTTGGACTGGTCTCATAGCCTCCTAACTGTTGTCCCTGCTCCAATCTGGTCCCGCCATGGCCTGTGCTCCATGGAGCAGCTTTATTGATCTATTAAAATTATAAATGAAATCATGCCACTTCTTCACCAATGGCTTCCCATAAGCTGGGAATAAAACTCAAACTTCTTACCTGGGTTTAATAAGTCCTACTGGCCTCTTTTTACTGCATCCCAGAGTGAGTGGCCTTCTTTTAGTTGCTTGAGCAAAGTCATCTCCATCCAACACTATCTCAGAGAGGCCTTCACTAGAAGAAGAAACAACACAAAAATAAATCCCAGGAATAGAGCAGCTACATAAAAATGCAAGAAATAACAACAATGTAAGAAAGTTCTGTACAGAATATATAATTAAAGCATAGGCCAAACAAATAAAGTACATTGGCAATGGTTATTACATTTTGACTCAGCAGTTCTGAAGGGTGGTCTGCATTCTTAACATTTTAATTAGTTAATTTAAATTTATTTTAATTATAATGGTGATTCTGATGCAGACCATCTATAGACAATGCTTTGAGGGTTATCACTTTAGGAGTTCATTTAGGGATGAAGTGAGTAGGAAGTGCTTGGTGATAGAGAAATGTTACAATCTAGGCTTTATAGTTGTTTGATTTGACAAGGGTAGGAATGAAGAAAAAGGAACATTATTCACAATAGAAAGCACAGAAGTGAATTCTTTCATAATACAATGGTTTCTAGATCAATTAAGAAAAACTATTAAGGCTATTCAAATAATGTTTTTAAATTTAAGTTTCTAAGATTTCGGTAATATTTACATGGTCAGTTATCCCCAAACTTTTGCATAAAATGTTCATCTGCATTCCAGAGTATATTACAATTTTGTTGTTAGCTACTATAAGAGAATATCAGCCCAAGGCACTGAATTCATTTCCATCAGGTCAGAGAACAACTAAGGCTTTAAAAACTGTGTTGCTTTCCCTGTATTGAGGTCATAAAACTGCCCTGAGTCCCAGCACAGGTGGCCACTCTCTGTGTGAAATGCCCTAGCCTGTAAAACAAGAAGGTATGTCATGGATCCGTGGTGATCGCTGACACACTGAGCCTCTCCCTCATCTGCCTGAGAACTGGCATAAGTCAGACTTCATACGAGGCAGGAAACACAAAGCAGCCTAATTAACAGATTCCTTTCCCATTGAACTTGCACATTTGTTTGGGAGCTGGGGCACCAATAAGCTGAAATGTTTAATTGACTCTCTTTAAAACACCATCCTGAACGATTTACTTGTTTTCTACAAATTTTATCACCTATTAATAACTCACTAGCTTGGCAGACAGAAGCTCCTTCTTTAGCTTTACCAGATGATTATTTTATTTCAGTAGATTTAGTGATTACTGCTACTGGTGTCCTTTCTTATTAATCATAAAGAATTATATAATTAGACATAGAATACAAACTTGTGGTTGCCAGGGGGGGAGGGGGTGGGAAGGACAGACCGGGAGTTCAAAATTTGTAGATACTGACAGGCATATATAGACTAGATAAACAAGATTATACTGCATAGCACAGGGAAATATATACAAGATCTTGTGGTAGCTCACAGTGAAAAAGAATGCGACAATGAATATATGTATGTTCATGTATAACTGAAAAATCGTGCTCTACACTGGAAATTGACACTTTGTAAATGTAAACTGACTATAACTCAATAAAAAAAAGGAATGCTTGTATATAAAAAAAATTATATAATTAGGTAATTTTATGGTTAACTAATACTAAGGGTTCAATCTTTCAATTTTTAACAAACTCTACCTTTACATTATCATATTTCTGAGATGTTTTTGGCAATTTCTTTTGCAGTTTTCTTTTTTTTGGGGGGAAGGCAGGCAAGCTGTTCAAATATGACCACAATGCTGTATTTAAAATATATTACAATAATCACATATGGAAATGCACTGATTTCTAATTTGGAAATGGAACAGCAAAAAATAAAATAGAATATTTATGTTTAAGAATGGGTATTTGCATTCACCATGGCCTTTGGCCATAATTTATCTGATGAGGCTAGATACTGACTTCCTCAAGGCATATACTCTCTTTCCCTTAAAATACTCCCTACACGGGTTTATATAAGCTCTGGGAGGTATCAGCCTATACATCTCATTTGCACAGTAGAGAACAGAAATATAGCCCAGTTATTTATTTTGTCTTGGGGAAGATGATGAATGGAACAATTAGAAGTATTAAGACTCCAACATGAATAGGCTATTGCATAAGAACTAAAGAGGAGTCTGTGCTACAGCTGCCAGTTACCAACAAGAATGGAAAAGCATTCTTTAAAGAGAGAAATGAAAGTAATGGCCTCCGAATAGTGTCACTCGACTTTCCAGAAGAGCAGAATTTGGACGCTAAAGTGTTAACGCCTATAAGCTGTTCAACAAGGGAATATATACTGTTAAATATTGGGAGTTATTTAAAATGCCAGTGAGTATAATAGCAGTGCTCTGAAATAACCATTTCATCTGCCTACATTACTCTAAAATTAATGAATAATGAAGCGATGCCCTTCACATTCTCTTCCCTTTCCATTCCAAGATATATTGATCAGATGACATTTATTTAAGTTTGGGATAATGTATTAATTTCAAGATAATTATTCAATATACTTTTGTCACTGTTGATATGCTTCAATGTCATCCAGGGGCCGGGGGATGAATAAACTGTTATCTGACATTGCTGGACAGGGTGCTAGAAATAAATGCAATTTTTCTCCTTGAGATTCACTGACTTGGGTTTTTATTTGGGGAGGGGCCTGGAAAAGGAGAAAGGCAAAGGTGCAGAGAGGATGATGATGTAGGCTGAGGGTTAAGAGGATAAGGATATTTTAAAAGCCAGGACTTTGGGACAAAGTGCTTTTCCATTGTTGCTGGGGTCAGGCTGATCCTCAGCAAAGCTGACAGAGCCCATCCTTAGTGGAGGCCACTGCAATATTAACACTCATTTAGAGCAGATGTGGCTAAAAGCATGAAACATTGAACAAACAGCTGCCACAGATCCAGTGCCATTGCATAAGCACTTATGTTCTATTAATGCTGTGGATTGCCGAGGCCAGGAGGGCAGACGATATTCCCGACAGTTCTTTAGCAGATGGGCCAAACGATGACTCCTCGGAGAAGTGCTGCCCCGCTGAAGCAATCCTCCATCTGATGTAAAGATCCCAGTATAAAATCATCCACTCATAAAAAGGATACATCTAAGGTCAGATTAGGCTCCATCATGATAGTTTGTAGATGTGTCCTTCAGTTTGGGTTCATTGTATTTTACTGTATTCAATTTTATTCTATTCTATTCTGATTTGGATAGTGTGCCAATGCTACAATGTTATTTCTTCCTCATTTGTCACGTCCTGATTGTGTGTGTTCATACATGATGCATTAAAGGCTGTGTTTCTGCACAGAGGCTAAGTCAAGATCCTGCACTTCAAACCTGCATCTCTGCTCACCTGATTCGGTGGGCTCAGGCATGGTGCTTCCAAGACTACAGCTGCCGGCTTGAAACCTGTATGGGCTTCTGAGTTGTTCTTCTGTTCACCAGAACCAACTGAAATTTAAGAATACACAGCAAAAATGTCAAACATGATGGGTCATAACTATAATTTGTTCATAATAAAAATCAACATGTCTCCTGCTTATCTGTCGTGCAGAAACTACATGGCAGGGTTTGCAAGTATAAAGAGAGAAAGCACAGGCAAGAATTCTAGCTTGTCCTCTCTGAGTGCAGTCCTGATCTGTACTCTTCACCATCCCAGTTCCCCATGCAGACTTGGGTAATTAATCCTTAACAAGCCAACACACTGATCTCCAGCAGGTGGGAGCGGTGCTGTATGGGATTATGTTTTTAAGGATTCTCAAAGAACAGTGCTTCCTAGCCATAACTGTACTTCAGCACATTATGCCGTCTAAGTTCTCTACTCCAACGTCAGGAGCAAGGAGGAAGACAGGGAAGGAGTGGGTGAAGGAAAGGGTAAGTGGACTCATTGCTGGAAAATGACAAAGGAAAGCAACAAGCATTTCATCTACTCATTCTCCTCTCTTAGTGGAGGAGGGGCACATACTCGGCGCCAAGCTCAGTTGGGAGGAGGAGGCAGTTAGGGATACACTGATTATGCCAATCATCATATGAAGCTTATATTTTAAATACCGAACAACTGATGAAAAAAATTAAGCAATAAATTAAACCAATAAATTAACCAAGTTATTTCAGATTTTGATAAATGCTATAAAGACAAGAAAATAAGAAAACGTATTAGAGAGTACCTGGCTGGCAGAGTGGTCAAGGAACACCTGTCTGAGGAGGAGCTATTCCAGTGCTGAGATCTAAAGGGTAGAAGGAGCTGTTGTCTCACGGGGAAGATGGGAGGCACAAGAGCCCCGGGTGGGGGCAGAGTTAGGACGAGGGTCCTGTGGCAGAAACAAACTTAGTCTGTTTGAGGGACAGAAAGACGGCATTTTAGTTAGCTGTGCTTGAAGCCTCTGTATTACAATGTTAATTCAGCTTTTTGAATTATCTCTAGGTGGAAGTTGCAGGAAGCAGGGATAGAGAAGGAATTTAGCCCTGTAACTGGCCCTGTTCCTCCAGTGAGTCCCCTCAGGCTCCTTGGAGAGGAGTGGTCCACATGGCTCAGCTCTGTAGTCAAGATCACCCTCCAAACCCTAGGCTGCTCTGTCAGGGCCATGACACCCAGAACGGAGAGAGGCAGGTAACCGTGACTGTCTCTGTTCAGCCACGGTGCTTTCTGCCCTCCTGACAGCAGTGTCCATATTTCCAAATATGAAGGATGAGGTGGAACTTTGCCAGGGGTCCAGCAAATGTCAGGACAAACCTGAGTAATGCTTTAGAGTCTGCCCAGATGCCTCAGAACTGACTGGAACAAAATGAGCTGACAATGGTACCAGAGAGGAAGTCAGCTCAAAATGTTCTTTTTTTTTTTTAGACCTAACATGAAACAAGTCCAAAGACAGGAAGCAGCAGTTCTAAACAAGTTGTACCAGATTAGATGCTGCTTAGAAACAGCCAAGAGACGAGGAGACGTGTGAAATGACTTTGTCCTGTTGAAATGTTCGCTGCTCTTGTGAGAGAGCAATTTCTAAAGTCTACCTTTCTTTCAACTCTGGAATAAAAAATGTGAGCAAGCCCTGTGTTAACAAGTTGACAATGATAACAGCATAAGAAAGAAAGGGGGGATAGGTTCGCCTAATTATAAAACCTCACACTGACCTGGAAAAGATGAGCCATGTGTGGCGAGGGAGGGGCCCTGAGTACGGTAGTGGGAAGCGGAGTGGATTTATACTTAGGTCTGGAATCTTGCATATCTGTTGTTTAGTGCAATGTTTTAGAGACAATGCATCTTTAGCCTTCACTTGAACTTAAAATTGCCACCTGGTATTCTTGGCTTTCTTTTTGGGATCATCGAATCAAAAAGTTCTTGGTAAATTAGCCCATCCGGTGATTTTCAAATGGTATTTTCCTGAGTCCTAGGGCTTTAGCTAAAGCACAGCAGGTGTTCATCCCCTGGGGGTTGAGGGGATTAAGAGGGTGAGAAAGAGCTTTCAGCTCCCCACCCCGTTTCTAGTTGGTTCTGCTTTTTGAGAGGCATAAAAATAAGCATCGACTTTGTAAGACAGGAGGTGGAAGGAAGTTTTAACTGAGGCAATACGGTCTACTTCTTCTTTTGGGTGAGTTTGATTTCTTGGGCCTTCATGATGGTTCCAAAGCACAGAGAGCAATCTAAATGGAATCTGAGTGGACCTACCAGCATTGATAGGCTGTTTACAAGACTCTTCTCTACTTCTAAAAATGATCACAACCTGTCTTGCTCACCAGTATCCTAATAAGCTCCCGGTGTATGGCTGATTCTCGGTGACTGAAGCTTGCTACAGTTACCATCATTACGTGGTGGCAGATGAGCTCTGATTCCTAGTCTAGGGCTCTCTGTAATGAGGCCTTTGGTGCCCAATCTTGCCCATGCTAAGGCCTAGCCAGGGGTATCCTCCTCCTCCAAGCAGCCTCCCTGACCACTCCAGGCCTCACTACTCTCTCTTTCCCTCCTAGTCTCACTACAGGAGGAGTCTAAACACAGTGTCTTTCAATGCCGGCTGCTAATTCTTTCATTAGTTTCGCTCTGTCAACAACATTGTAATGTCCTTAAAAGCACAGACTTAGCCTTAGATTTTTTTAAACTGTATTTCTCGAGTATGTAAGTCCTGGAACAGTGCTAACTTCATTACAGGGAAGCAATAAATATTTGTTGATGGAAGCCTTCCTCATTTCAGAAACATTACAACTTATTGAAACTTACTCCAATTTGGAAAACATCTTGTAACATCTGCTCTCTATATTATCTCTGCTCTCGAAAGGATTTAGAACAAATTTTATAATAAACATTTTTTACTTCTCTAGTACATATGTAATCATATTCTAGATGAAAACGAAAAGAGGTCTGTATTCTACTGTCTTTCAGCCTTTTCATTTGGGGTGAATAGGACCCAAATATACTGGCATCATTCAGCGTTTTATATACTCCACCAACTGATATGTTGGCTTGTGTATGAAAATGCCATTCAGAACTCCTGTATTTCCATCTTGACCCTCCCTCAAATTTTGCAAGACCCTAATCCAAAACATCATGTCTACACTGTAAAGTTGCTAATTTCTAAAGTGGTTGGAGAGCACTTCCTCGCCTACTCGTGAGCAGTGCTCTGAGTCTGACTTAGAGGCTGTCTGTCAGGTGCATTAACCACCTTGGAGAACAATACTCCATAAATACCAGAGATCATTGTTTTTGTGTCTCCAAGACACTATTCCAAGAAGTGTAATTCCCTGGCCTCAAATGTAAGTTAAATGATATAGCATACGCTCTGCTTGGAGCATTGATGACTCTGGTAAAACTGCCACCTGGCTAACAAGCCCAATGAGAAATGTACAGGGGGCTCCAGTGTCATTTATAACAATGCCTATACATAGGATAACAAGGGCAGTGTTGGCTCCCACCTCGGTTGGCTGTCTTAACTGCTGGAAAGACTAATCTGCCTTCTAAGCTGCTGTTGGCCATTGCCACCTGCTGGCTCTGGCACACCGATCCCCTGGCTCCTCTCCTGGTGCTGTCCTGGCCGCCTCCCCAAACTGCCAAGTTTGAGCCAGAGAGCGCAGGGGCGTTGGGAGTTTTCACATTGCTGAGGCTGCATCACGCAAACTGGCTGACAGTGGGGCGTCTTGGTGCTCTCCAGGGTCAGTGTGTGGACCGCTCTGCTGGCCAGCTGGCTAGCAGCAGCGGGGATTGGAAACTGCCCCCGAGAACGTCACATGTTGGCAAGGCAAGGGCACCAAGGGAGTAAAACCTCGTAAGAGAAAATAAACAACGCTTTATGAGGTAGCTGTGAGCATTCTCTATCCAGCCTGATTCATTGTGAGCATTCAAAACTTTTCTCCGAGTTGCATTTGAACGTTTATATTTTAATCTTGCAATTCTTCGTTCCATCGGTTTTCCTTTTACATTCTTGCCTAGAACTTGGATGTTCCCATTTAGCACGTGAGGGGGTCGAAGTCTGTCTGAGGTCACAATGGTTTCCAGCGGTAGATCCGTAATGAAACTTCGGGATGCCCACTTTGTCTAGTGCTTCAATACTGACACAACTTATTTGTATATTTCCTCATCTGCATGACAAACAAAAGGGTTTTGTATGTGTTGTCAATGTGCTGAACAAAACTCCCTTAACATGGGTGGAGTCATTTATGAGCTATTGTCCAAATCGGGCTGTAAGAGCCCCAGCTGGAGTCAGAACTGACTCTGCACTGTTAACGTCCAGCACAAACAGACTCACAACAAAAATCTAGCACTCCGGGAGAGTGAATCATGCTGTGAGACTGAGGCTTTCTGGAGTGTTTTAAAATATAGGTTTTATTTTTATTCAGATATGATGAGACACAGTTTCGGAGACAACCGCCCTTGAAGAGATGTTGGTATACTCACAGATACCAGGAGGAGGGGCGAGGCTGTGCCATGGGGGCCACACAGGGAGCACCAGGGTCACTCACGAAGCAGAGGGAGCAGGGGGAAAGTGTGGGCAAGAAGCCTTGACTGTGGTTTCCACAGGAAAGAACGGGTGAAGCAGGGGGCATAGGCTTAGGTTAGCACTGGCTGGTATGAATAATTTCAGGAGACTCTGGGGCATAGGGGCTAGCCCTGGCCCTGGCCCAGGGGTGATCAGGGCAAAGTCACAGTGGCCCTGAGTGTAAGAGCCCCGTAGAGGAAGTGATTGGGTTCTGAGCTGTCGATAGGTTAGTCTGATGTGACAAACATGTTCCCAAGTAAGTTGTTTGCTATCTCTAGGAATTAGCTAGCCCTGGACAGGGCAGCAAGGCCCCAGATGGGAAAGCATTAAGAATAGAGAATAAAGAGACATGCCTAATGCATGGAGTTAGCCAGTACACACCATGCCATGCTGCACTGAACTGACTACAGCAGCCTTACAGCTTATCTGCTCTTTATGTTGTCTTCACTGAAGAAACCTCAGATCAAATGTCCTTCAGATTTTCTAACTGCATCTGGTACAGCAAGGAAGGGTACAGTGGCCTGTGACCCTCCAGGCTGCCAGCCACAATTACTCCATCGGTGTGCGCAGACAGGGGAAACAAGGACGAGAAGGGAAGAAAGGAAACCTCATCAGAAACATCACTACGTTCAGTGGAAACACTGCAGAGAGTGGTGGCTGCTCCATCTGTTACGCCACAAATCTGATGAGAGAGGGGACCTATTAGAAAAGCACCAAATTCTCATTTTGTTTTGTTTTGCTTTGTTGTGTGGCAGGGAACAGGGAGCTTTTATGTTGATGTGGGATTATTAGGCTTGTAGGCAATAGGCAGTCATGACAACTTTGGAAGGATGATGACCTGGATTGGGACCCTGGCTCTGGCACGCTGGATCTCTGTGATGGTGGCTTGATTTCGCTAGGTCTGTTTCTTATCACTAATATGGAGATAATCATAGTACCCTGGGTAAGTGCTCAGTAAATGTTAGCTTTGAGTAAGTCAAATCCCATTAGAAAGAGCCAGAATAAGATTTGATCAATCTTGTATCCAATATGTGATTCTCTTTCTTATTTCACATCGTTATTAGCAAATACAGCATTTTCATTTTCCATTTCCATTCCCTTCCTCTTGAAGTTACAACATTTCTAGTTTATCTACCAAAATGATTCTGAAGCAAGGGTAACTTGAGCATGGGTTAGCATTAAAAAAGGACACAAGACTGGAAAGTAAAGACACGCTGCAAGAGAAGCTTAACACGTCAAGAAACTGCTCCAGTTTCAATGAAACCTTGTTTCAATTTTCCATTTACTTACATATAACAGCTGAGATAGATTTGTAAGCTTTTCCTTTTTTTGAAGTTGTGTAGGCTCATAGAAGAGAATTTGAAGAATGTTCTACGGAAGAAAGAAGAAAAAATTTAAACTATCCGTAGTATTTCATTCTGTTTTCATGTTTTCTCATTGTCTTTTCCCCTCTACATTGGTATTTTAAAAATATAATTGTTGCTCAGATGATACATATAATTCTCATCCTTTTATGTAATATTATATCGTAGCTGTTGCATACTCTATGGCATCATTTTTAGTGTCTAAGTAATCTTCTCTTTAATACTTTTCAGGTTCTTGTAAGAATTATTGAGATAACTGAGAAAATGTGACTATGGAACAAAAGTCCCAAACTAATGACCATGGGCTAGACCACTCTGAGGATGTACTTGGAAGGGAGGACCAACTTTAAAAAAACAAACCATTAGTTTTAAAAAATCAGAGAAGTTTATTTAAAAAGATAGATTTCTGCTTTTCTCAATAACTTGGACCTGGCAGTACTGCATCTGCATTTTCCTGTGCAAGAATCTTTGGAAATAGAGTAGGATCCCCTTTGCACTTGGAATGAGCTTTTCAGTCTGTTCAGCTATGCAATCTCCCAAACCCTGTTGCTCCGATTCACTTAATTTAACTACATTTGGGACTGAGAAGGCTTGGAATGGATTCAGTCTAGGTGCATGCTTGAGCTAGATGCCACTGAGGCCAGAAAAAACTGTAAGAATTTAAGGCATTAATTTAGCCATGAGGTCCAGGGACAAGAATGGTGGTAGCAGTGAAACCAGACAACTCAATGGATGTGGAAAAGATGACAGAGTTTAAAGGATACTATAACTTTTGAGTCTGGTTAAATGGAAGAGTACAAGGGTGGTGGAGGAAGATAAGTTTGGTTTTTTTATCTATAGATTTTTTTTCTCTGTTTTTTTTTTTTTTTTACTGGAGGAATTTAAAAGTATACATTCTTACTATTTGTCTGCATTAACTGTGTTGCTTCCTAAGGCAAATATCATTCCTAAGAACGGCCAGCAGCATCTTTGATTTCTCTTTCTGACGTTGATCTGAGACCAGACGAAGAACTGAACTATGGCTGACATCGCTGAGCCATCAGGTGAGCCAGGGTAACAGCCCACTTTTCTATCATCTGATCACATTGTGCATATTAAGCCAAATCACTGACCAAAGGAGAAAAGATTTGAGACCCCATCACAGGAGGAATAATCAGAATAATCAGAATATCAGCCTAATCAACATGACGATTGCATTCAAGAGTTTATGAGTGTATTTGTATAAAAAAGAATTCATTTCCTATGGATGACCTTGAAGGATAAAATGAGGAATAGTAAGCACAAACTGTATTTTGGCAGGTTTAAGAATAACTGCAATGAAGAATCATGTAAACATTAGAGGTCATCAAAAATAAAAAAGTCTCTCTGGAAAGTAGTGAGTTTCCTTTCACCAGAGGTGTACAGACACATGCTGGAAAATGCCTTGTCAGGGAGCTGGGAGGGGATGCAAACATTGCCTAAATGGCCTCTAAAAACTTACCCAGTCCTACCAGACTCTAGAAGCCAGAGCATCCCACAAGCAACTCCAGAGACTCTTAAATTGATAGATATCAGTTGCAACTCCGAAACACAACTTCTAGTAGAGCCAAGGACTTGAGAGCAATCTTACATCTCCTACTCAGATCTGCACTGGCTGCCAAACTGCAGGGGAGTAAAAGACTGCGTTATCTTGATAGACGAGCTGGAGAATCCCACACAGCTGTGTTGTGGAAATGTTCTCCATTTCCCTCATGATAACATTGAGTCATAAAAGAGAGAAATGAACATTTATTTGCCAACTCCACCTGTCTGTTGGGCCCACCATATCTATATTAGCATCAAGGGAACTTGCCTATAGTGCTGAAATTTTTATCAGTAGGAGAGAAGCAACTGTTCTTTTCCTTAAATTGTGGTTAAAGCCAGTTCCTTTTTCTTCATCAAAAATGAAATGATAAAAATTGAGACTTGGATGATTCGTTTGTCAACATTTATATTTACTAAAGTGTTTGGAACCAAAAATCTCTAAACTTTTGAGCTTCACATTTTTAAAATTCAGAACTAGAGTGAAAATTACTTTTGTTCTGAATCCAGTCTGAATAGAAGAGTCTTTTATTTAGAAAAGAGGAAAAAAAAAAAAAGCCAATTTACTTGTTTTTAGCTAAAAACAAGATCAAATGAAGAAAGAATAAGGAGGTGAATGAAAATTCAAGAGGAACAATATTTTCTCTAAATCTAAATTTCTGAGATTTATCCTTTTCTTTTTTTAAGTTCTTAGTAAATTCATTATTTCTGAAACCACTGCAATGACATCTCTTCCATTATCAAAGAGGATTAATTTTAGTGTTGAGTGGGAAGTGAGTTTTCAATCTATCCAGATTAACTGATGCACTAATTGAAGTGCCTGTTTTCTTTTTATTTATATTTGCAATTAGATCATCCGCTTCCCTTACACTTTTAAGACCAAACACTTGTTAGGCAGATTCCTTTTAGAAATTGGCCCCACCATGTGACCTTTGACCCATACTTTCAAGCTGAAGTTATGTAGGATCTAGTGAGATAATGTATGTTGTTTTGATTTTAAGAATAATGCAGACACCAAACAGAACTAATCAATAACAAAAACAAAACAGGTTCTCTGGACCACAAGAACAAATCAAACCTGGCTTCGGTACCTACCACCTTCATCATCTGATTAATAACTGAGATTTGCTGACTCTCTCAATTACTCTGGTTTCATTACAGTCTGAGAAATACACCGAGCACTCATTTAGCTTTTATTATCTTTCTAGCCTGTGCTTGTATGAAATGCCCAAAACTGGCATTTCAGGAAAAGGATAGGTAAATTAACTACAACCAAAAGAAAAAAAATCAGTTTCTTCAATGCGACCCTGCAATCAGTATCACACTGCATTATTACCAAAAACCACATAGTAATGCACACTTATCATTCAGGGTACTGCAGAGCAGCACACAACTTGTTCTAAGTTCTTCCAAAGTGCAGCTCCTATGTATATTTGGCTTTTCTTATATTGTACTAATAAAATCCCCTTTCTGGTCTCAGGTGAACAGAGCCATTTCCCAGTCCATTGCAACAAATCTCCTTCTTCTGCATCTACTTGGTCACTGGTCCACACCAGACATGGTTTTGCAATGACCTGGAACGAAAGGAGCACCATGGAACCTCATGACTCCGGCAGTTTTTAAGTGTTTTTAACTATGTAAAATTCTAAAACAGAGCAAAAAATACAAATTATGTTCTTTTTCTTTTCCTGGGTAGTAAATATCAGAACAACTGAACTGTTTCCTATAGCATCCTTAAGTCTGGGGATCTCCAGGTTTTGAACTAGCAGCTCAGAAAATGCCCAAGACTTTACGAGTTTAAACAGAACTTTCTAACTCTGGTCACTGAATGCCAAGGCCGTCTTAACATAGAGGTTAGCTAACGAGGTTAAACAGGTGTTAAGTAACTTTGTTCATACTTTATTTTATAACTTTAGTCAGAAATCCAGCTTCTGCCCTTTCTTTGATTTCTGTATTCTGCATTCACCAACAGGATGGTGGCAGATTTGTTTCCAGGTCTCAACCAGATGTATGCTAGAGAATGATCACTAAATAGCACCGCCTGTAGATAGTAACATTTTGCATTTGATTTTATTACAATTCAGATTAAAAAAAAAAAAAAAAAACACCAGGAAAAGAAAAGGTGACCCCTCTTGAATTCTATTTTCAATCTGAGTATCAGTACTTTTGTTGACATTCTCCTTCAGTAGTTAACACCCAATGGTAGTTTTTCCAATCCCCCTGCTCTTCAGGCCAATGCCCCACCGGGGCGCTTTGCCATTGACCATGTGTTAGGACAGAATTTGAAATGGTATCTTTCTGTCTATGATAACAACATCCCAACCTGAAACCTTGAAGCCAGGCCCCCTACGCTTGGCCCACATGCAGCCACTTCCAGCGTGGCTGCTACTCTGTGACCTTGCCAACTCCTGCTTATGTACTTCCCTGGGCCGTTTGCATGCAATCTGTTTCCTGAGCTACATGGGACTACCTGGCAAGTTCTCTCCGTGCTAGGTAGGGGATCTTCAAACACACCTGTGTGGTCTTCCCAGGCCCAAACACAACTTTGATGTAAGAAGCATGTCCTAATTTTTTGATATGCAAATGAACAGAATTGAAAAATCATCTTAAACTGTTTCTTCTCAGATCAGGCTCATATAGAATCTATATTAAATTCTGCTTGCTTAACATTCACTTTAACTTTCACATTAAAATTTTATCATTATCTTAAGAACTCAAGCTCCTAAGCATATATTTTCTGTAATCAAAAAGTCTGAAATGAAAATATATTTGTATGGGAAGAATTATATTTAATTTAAAAAATTCTTTGAAAAGTAAAAAACTCTAAACTCTACTTTTCCATTGTTTCTACACGTTCTTACTCTTGTAAACAGCCTTTTATAGATAACAGTGTAGAAAGATTCCTGTCTTTCCCTCCAGATTAACAGACCCACTGAAGGCAGACTTGTCAGTGAATGATATCTCTATTCAGGGATAACATTAGCCTTTGGATTCAGTCCAGTTTTCAGATACTGTCTCTCCTGGATAGATTTAATAACCTCAGAAATACCACACCTAGAAAAAAAAAAAGCATTCATAAGAAAGGTTGCAAAAAATAAAAAGGCAGAGGATGTCCAGGACAAGAAGAAATGCTTAATGATCTATGTCACGTTTCCATTAAAATTACATATTAAGTACCATGCTTACATGCAAGTTTCACAAGTTTCACCAAATGGTACCACACCTGTGACACCGCTTTGTCAGGGCACCACCACAGAACTGGTTCATAATCCCTTTGTTTCTAGTACATCACACTGATATATGATATTTTCTCCCAAGTTCCTTAACATTTTTTTTTATGAGCTTGGGAATAAATAACAGAATATTCAGATGTGTGCATTACCTTTTTAATCGTTGTAGCACTACTTCTTTCCCTGTCACTGATCTTATGCTGAGAAGATAAAGGAAAGACTCCAAAACAGTTGTCAGTTGTGCAAAACCACGTGTGGAAAGAACAGGTATAAAGTATAAAGTCTTTTTTATATAAAATTTTTGATTATTATTTTTATTCATTTATTTTGGGGGGTGGTAATTCGGTTTATTTATTTTGATGGAGGCACTGAGGATTGAACCCAGGATCCTGTGCATGCTAAGCTTGTGCTCTACCACTGAGCTATACCCTCCCCCCAAAGTATGAAGCCTTATCATAACTTTACGCCTTGTAGAATTTTTTGAATAAAAAGATACCTATCTCATTTTTCTTTCAGTTATTCAGTTTGGGTTACTGCTCTCTGAGTTTAGAAGGTAACATTTCCTGAAAAAGTAGAAGACTTTGATGAAGCTCACAGAGAGACAATCAGTGATGAACACAGAAGAATCTCTTATTGTCATGGAGTTCAGAGTCTAGTCATCTTTAGCATAAAAAGATATGTTAAGTGCTTCAATCCATATCATGCTGTACTAGGTCAGGAATTGGCATAACTATGGCCTAAGGGCCAAATCTGGCCCGCCACCTGTTTTTGTAAAATTTTATTGGAACCGAGCCATGTCTATTCATTTACATATTGTCTGTAGCAGCTTTTGAGCTGTAGCAGCAGAACTGAGTAGTTGTGATAGAGGCCATATGGCTTGCAAAACCGAAAATATTTACTCTCTGGTCCTTTACAGAAAAAACTTGCTGACCCTTGTACTAGGTGAAACAACTGTTTATAGACAACAGCTTTACCTGTTTAAAGCTGGATTTAATTCTTACACCTTAAGGTGCTTTATCAATGAGGAAACTGAGGCCCAGAGAGGTTAAGTATCCCAATGAAAAAAATCACACAATCACAGAGAGATGGACTTGGTATTAAATTCTGGTCTTCTGACCATGGGTGGCAGTCCAAGGTCATTGTTTATTCAACAGCACTCCTTGTTCTAAACCTGGCTTGGGGATACAACAGAGGGGAAGACAGCTTAGTCCCTGTCTCAAAGGAGCTTACAGTCAGGAGTTCAGTAGCTCAAAGCACTTTCTAGATTTTAAGACCCCAAGAGCTTCTTTGTCTTGTAAAAGAGCTCGTAAGTGGTTCCAATCTTATAAAGTAGGATAGAGACACTGAGGTGTCCCCTATTTGTTAACCGTATTGTGAGAGTAGCCGACAAGAAGAGAAAACTACTTTCCTATTTTATCTTCAGTGTTCTGTTTACAAAACAATAACACTGGACTCAAAGCGCAGTTTTGAAGACAGCCACTTTGGATGCATCATTGTTTTCTAAGCATCTAGCAGCACTTGGGACTCAATAACATTTTTGTTGACTAACAAGAATGTTCTATAAGATTTGAGAAGTATTTGGCTGTGCAAAAATACTTTGCTTGCTCTAAATTTCTGAGCCTAAAATATTTCTTTACATTGGATTTGTAAAAGTATTGCTTTTGGCTTTTAACTATTGCTAAAGAAAATGACTAACCAATTAGATTTTTTGTAAGCAATCCTGGACATTGAGAGTTGTAAAAAATACTTTTTTTGACTTCTCAGATCTTAACTCTAGAATTTTAAATTCCTTACATTAAAAAAGCTTGAAAAATACTCTTTTAAAAATATTGATTTTGAGGGGAGGGTATAGCTCAAGTGGTAGAGTGCATGCTTAGCAACTGCAAGGTTTTGGGTTCAATCCCCAGTACCTCCATCAAAAAACATAAATAAATAAGTAAACCTAATTACCTCCTCCCCGCTAAAACAGAGTTTGAAAAGAAATACTAATTTTAGTCAACAAATCAGAGACATGCCAAGCCACACTGAAGCCCGAGGCAAAGGAAAAAGTAGTAATACTGCCCCTGTCTTTACTTAACATTTTGATATTTTATTCACCAGGCATTTTTTTTGCACTAATTGTGACTTTTAAAAAATTGTATAAGAATTTATTTATGTTGATGACTAGAGTTTTTTAGCAGCCCCTTAAATTTAGCTTCAAAGGTAAATGCCTTCCTTACCTCATTTTAGTCCCAAATCTGCACAAACTCAAATGTTTTTAGAAATATTTTTCTTTCTCTGAAAATATTGTGTAGAATAAAGCTTCAGAGAAAAAACTCGTTCCGCCATTCTCTTCCTTCATAAGTTCATTCCTAGCTTTGCAATAAAATAGAACTCTGTAGAATAGTAGTTTTTCATCAGCTGGTCCCCAATGACAAGGGTGTCACAGGAGCAAAGAGTAAGCTGCATTTGGGTGATGATTGTTGGTCTGTGCTTCACAGTAGGTGGAGGAGGCCTAGAAAAAAGCTCCAAGCTCTGGGGATTTCTTCTCTTTGCTCTTCCTTCTCCATTTTTAGACAAATGTAAACTACAATCCTGTAAGTGCATCTCTCCTGACTTTCCCTTCAGTGATCTATTTCAGGGTTTCTACACCAAAGAATTTAGTGTGCTAGGAAGAAGCAAGCCTTTCTTTCGGGTTTTTGTTTTTTGTTTCGTTTTGTATTTTGTATGTGTGTTTGAGGGGAGGTAATTAGGCTTATTTATTTATTTATTTTCTAGAGGAGGTACTGGGGATTAAACCCAGGGCCTTGTGCATGCTAAGCATGCACTTTACCACTTGACCTGTACCCTCCCCCTAGAAGGAAGCCTTTCTGGCCCAAATCTAAACCTACACCCTCCAGTCAGTTTCACAGTAATTAAGGTGATAATTTTATCTTCATTTTACCTATGTCTTTATGCTCAACTAGTTCTAAACTTGAGATGAAAAGAAAGAGTGTTTCTGATTGACCTTAATCTCAACATTTTCCCCCTAAATTTTGCTAGTTAAGTCTAGTCAAAATGATCCTTTGGTTTTATAGACTTCTAAGTCTAACAATAAATTTTAAAGTCCTCTCTGGTCTCCCCATAACTTACTCAGAAATTTGATGACTTTCCAAATGGAGAATTTTAACATAAAGGAAACATTTTATTTCAAATTAGAATAAAGTATGAACAAAAATGAACATTTAAAAACCCCAAATGACTTAATGGTCTTGAATCATTTTCATTTCCATATTAACTGACAAAATGCATGTCTGTTTCATAGTTGCTGTTTTTGCATAACATACACATCCTGCTTTTCCATTTCACATTACTTTAAACCCATTTTTCTGTGTTTTCATAAAATCATCATAATTATGCAGTAATCACTGTTATGTGCTTAATTTACCAAATCATATCCTAGCTTAAATGCTTAGATTCTCTCCTGATTTCTTCTTCTAGTAGAAGACAAAGGATGTTCTTTATAAAGTATAAGTTCTTTATAAGTATAAAATTTGATTCTATTTACTTTTTTCCTTCATATATATCACTAGGAGTACGGTTACTGGGTTAAAGGTATAAATATATTTATGGTTGTAGTTAACTATTCAAGCATTTTTTTCATATTTTTCTTTTTAAAAATCACACCTCTAAAGATGATGATATTGTGTTAGTAATTTGCATTTGAGCTTTTTTCCCTAAGTTTCAAAATAATTGGTATATTTTCATCTTATTTGTTGTTTCCCCCAAAACTGGAATATTACAGACAAGAACACTGAGGTGGAAAACAATGCAAGGAATATGATTGTGTTCAGGTGTTACCAAAGCTGGATTAAAAAAATGACATTTATGTAATACAAATATCTGGATATATACAAGTAGACAAATGGTTTTTCTGAAATTTTTCAATATTTTCATCTGGATGTTAGATGTCATGTAAATATACTTTGCTCCCAATTAGAATATCAATTGCAAAATAGCAACAAACATTAAGAGATGCTCCCATAATTTAAAGCAACTTCAACTTGGAACAGAATTTACTAACACTGATATAGCATAAAATGGTAATTTCTATTTTATTATTTCAGGAAGACTAAGGTTGTAAAGTAGTAATTAAATGTATGGAATACTATTTCCCAAGAGCTACTAAAATTATTCTAGAATTCTTTCCCTTATTTCTTACATTTTACTAAGCCATGATTCCCTTGTTTAAAAAATCTATGAATTGTGTTTATTTTTATGGATTGAATGTTTGTATCCCTCCACATTTCATATGTTGAATCCCTAATCCATAATGTGATGGAATTAGGAGATGAAGCCTTTGGGAGGTAATCAGATTTACATGAGGTTATAAAAATGGAGCTCCCATGATGCGATTAGTGTCCTTATTAGAAGATGAAGGGACCAGAGCTCTCTGTTTCTGCCATGTAAGGATACAGTAAGAAGGCAGCTGCCGGCAAGCCAGGAAGAAGGTTTTCACCGAGAGTCAACCATGAGCCACCCAGCCAATGGTATTTGTTATAGCAGCCTGAGCTGACAATTAACATACAGTTCTAGCTTTTCCTCTAGTCCAGTTGCAGACACATATGACAGTTAATCAGACTTATAATGATAGCCTGGAATATGCATTATTTGCTTAAAATAACTGTCAATTACTTGTATGAAATCAGAGCTTTCTGTACCTTGTTTCGAATTTATTCTTGAAGATTTCCAGGATAAAAATCCATGGAAACCTTCAAATTTCATCTAGCAGCATTGTGGACTCATCTGCTAAAAGAAATCTTAGAGTAAAGACCTTTGTTAACTGAAAACATAAAAGCTAAATAATTACCTGTATAATTAAATTCCCATATCATTTTTTCCATTAGTGTATCATTGTTTAGAAAAATTAATTTTTAGTCTTTTTATATTAAGCTGTATTCAGCTCTTAGGGTATAGATTGGAACTCTAAAATTAAGAAGATAAAATAAGCCAATCCTCACTGTCACTCAGCCTGATTGTGATAGGTCTTAAATCTGACAATAGTATGTTTACATTATCACAATATCCTTTGACCTAAAATTATAAAAAATAATTTGCAAATTATGAGAGCATAATTTAAGAATAAAACTCAGGGAGGGTGGGAAGGGATAGACGGGATTTCAAAATTGTAGACTAGATAAACAAGATTATACTGTATAGCACAGGGAAATATACACAAGATCTTATGGTAGCTCACAGAGAAAAAATGTGACAATGAATATATATATGTCCATGTATAACTGAAAAAATCGTGCTCTACACTGGAATTTGACACAACGTTGTAAAATGATTATAAATCAATATAAAATGTTATATTGTTTAAAAAAAGAAAGAAAATCTGAGCCTTTACCTTGCTTTAATAATTAAAGTTTTGTTCTCTAAAAAATAATAATAAATAAATAAATAAGAATAAAACTCAGGGTGCAATCAGCTTTCTTTTTGTGTTCTGAGACCAATTTCAGTATGTGTTTGTTTGAGGGGGGTCTTCCCCACAGTAACAAACAATTCTTGGACAGGGTGTCAAAGAATTCAACTTAATTCCAACACAATCTACCCAGAGGTAGCATCAGATTTCACAGGTTAAGGGTTCAGTCCTACAAGACTGTCCCCTGCCCCACCTACTAACTTCAGACACCAGTTTTAAGTCCAGACTTCTACCTCTGTTTCTGATCAACCAGCTACAGATTGGAGATTTCAACGATCTCCTCCTTGGACTTCATATGCCAATCAAAAGTCCAGGTTGTTACCTGTCCTTCTAACTGACTGGCTATAAACCAGAGGTTCCCTCGGCCCCTCCTTGGGTTTGATTAACTTGCTAGAGTAGCTCACAGATCTCAGAGAAACATTTTACTTAGCAGTTTATTATAAAAGGACATAACTCAGTAACAGCCAGATGGAAGAGATTTGTAGGGTAAGTTATATGGGAGAGGGCAGTGTGGAACTTCTATGCCCTCTACAGACACCTTACTTTCCCCAAATCTCCATGTGTTCACCAATCCAGAAATTCTCTGAACCCAGTCCTTTCAGGTTTTAATGAAGGGCTCATTACATAGGCATGACTGATTAAATAGGTAGCCCTTGGCAATTGATTCAACCTCCAGCTCCTCTCTTCTTTCCTGATCTGGGGTGAGATTGAAACCCTCTAAACAGGGTCTTGTGGCAACCAGCCCCCATCCCTAGATGGAGTCCAAAAATCACTTCACTAATATAACTAAAGTCACTTTTTATCACTCTCAACCCTAAGGAAATTTCAAAGGCTTTTGGGAGCTTTGGGTCAGGAACCATGGGTGAAGACCAAACATATATAAGAAATATATTTTGGTCATCTGAATGACCCAACATATATTTCTTATAAATCACAATACTGTAAGCTTTTAAAAGAAAAAAAAGCAGTATAAAAATAAACTATTATACAGCAGATAAATTATATAATGAGTAACCTAAATCAGAAATGGGTGTATCAATTTCAGAAGGGTTAATTTTTTTCACTCATAAAATGAAGGTTTCCCCTTTACAGAAATTATTTTTTTGATTTGTAAAAATTCCATTTGACAAAAATTTTCAGGAGTATGTACTCCTTGCCCTCTTGTTGTGTGTCTTTTCAGGAAGTACTGATATTTCAAACAGAAGTATAACAAGTTACCATATTAAAAAAAAGTGACAGAATGGTTGTATGAGTAAAAGGAAAGAGGTGAAGTAACCCAGATACCAGGAACTGTACAAAGCCGCTATCACTCCTAGAATAGAGGAAGGAAAATCAGCCAGATCCGTGATCATTGTGTAGCTGAGGCTGCTGTAACTGCTGCCACTGGAACCAGTGGAAAGAAACCAGGAGGTCATCTCACAAAGGACACTGCAAGATCCCAAAGCTTGTAGCTGCTGGATCCAGACCCCAAGAGCACATGCTCTTGGAGCATCTGAAGCACCTCCTGCCTCTACCACCTCTACAACAGAAACCTGAACAGAAGCCTGGAGTCCATACTCCTATGGAGAAGCTGTTCCTTTGCTGTTATTCCCACCACTGCCCAAGGCACAGCCTACAGGAGAAATGCAAAAGAAAAATGCCTTGTTTCCTTTCCACCACCTCCCATTGCAGGAACAGGAAGCCAGCTAGTGAGACAGTGGGGGTGGGTGGGAAATGTAGTTTCCAGGCTTCTAGCCAGCCTTGACATGGAACAGAGCACAGAAAAATTGGAATAGACAAAGAAAAAACAGATAAATGATGTCACAACCCTACATACATAGTGTATAACTGGTAAATATATTTTTCTTCTTCAAGTACTTTAAAGATAGAACAGTTAAATTAATAATTATACTTGTGACCTGGTCTTACCTGCAATTTTTGTGTCATGTTTGCTTCTTGAATCTGATTAACTAGAATACTTCTCTTATCTTCTTTTTAATATGTGGGGTTACGTGGTTTCCAGTACCCTACATACAAGATTAACACTTCTGTGCAGGAAGTATCTCCTTTCAAGCTTGTAATACCCTTCACATGGAAGATCAGTGAGGGAAATTTTTATATTCTGAACAAAAACAAAATCAAATGTATATACTAAAATCATTTGCCTAAAAGTTTATGTTGTTCTCAAATAAAAATGCATTTCTTGCATTAAAAAATAATTATTTAATTCTTGTGCTTTGAACATGATTTAACAGGAGATTGGACTACCTACATACACACAAATAATATATGATTAGAACTGAGGTAAATTCCTTTTCCCTCAGGGAGACAAGATGATTTCCTGATCATCGGGGAACATAGATCCCGGTACGTGTTGGCTATCTCAGCCCATCCTCATTCCAGGGGCAGCTACTACAGTTGCAGGCTCTGCTCTGACCACTTTCAATGCTGATGCTGACTGCCTGGTGTTAGACCACCCACCTGGGGTTTCCAGGGCTACCCTCACTTCTGACCAACTGACTACAAACTTGGCATTCCCATTACCCCTCAGTTTTGATAACTATCCAGAACAACTCACAGAAGCATTATACTTATGAGAACAGTTTTATTAGAGCACAAAAGGATATAAATCAGAACCAGATAAAAGAAGAGGTGCATAGGAGGAGTCTGAGAGGGTTCTAAACATGAAGCTTCCAGTTTCATCTCTAAATGGAGTCAGAATGCATCACTCTCCCAGCACATCGACATATAGCAACATGCACAGAACACTGCCAACAAGAAAGTTCCTTCAAGCTTTGATGTCCAGGGCTCTATTGGGATTTCATTAAGTGAGCACATAGCACTGGCTATGTGATGAACTCCAGCCCCTCTTTCCTCCCTGGAGGTCCAGTTGATATCACTTGGCTCAAAGCCCTACTCTCTAATTACCTTGTTGGTGTATTTGGTATCGTCAGCTTCATTACCAGAAACTGTTTAGGGGCTCACTGTGAGTAGCAAAGACACTCCTATTACTCCAGAAATTCCAGAAATGTGTAGGATACCTCTCAGGAATCAGAGAGAAAGGCCAGCCAATTATTTATTATGCAGGACTAGTTTTTAAACCAATCCTTAAAATGGCAAACGCTTTTTATCTTCTTTCATGTCAATAAATGAGATCTGAAGTATTCTTATTGTTCTAAACCTAGCAAACAGAGCCAAATTAGCCTCCATTCTTAGGGTTATTGGAAAATGCGTCTGCACCTCTTTGACTGGCAGTTCTAACACGGACACACTCCATCCACACCTAGGAACAAAACTGCCTTTAACTTCTGTATTTAAACTCTGCCCAAAGCCTCCCATTGTCTTGCCTTTGCCCATCCAGTGAGACCCCTCCAACAATGACTGCAGCATGAATTTAGACTGAGCATCTTCATCCCCTTTGGACAACATGATTCGGGGCTGTGGCTACTTTCTACTGTTTCTGCCAGTTCCCCAAAAGGACCCAACAGAATGCACACAGGTTATGACAGAACAAAGAATTTCAATTTCAGACAAGAAGCTTATCATTAATATCAGTTTGCCAGGTGTTTTGGAGAGAAGGAACTAATAAAAATTATTTCTTAATGATATTATATTGAAAAGAATATTTCAAAATAAATAAAAAGTAGAGTTCGATCTGATGATTTTCTCTGGCTGTTACTTCATTAATTCCTAAGAAAATGTTAAGCTGGATTAATATTACCTACCTACTATTAGTATGATGTTTTAGAAAATATAATAAGAATGCTGAATGTGAAATTGAGAAATAGGTTATCACTTTTCATCACCTTTGGTAGACTAATGATAACTTGGATTATTTCAATGACATGTCAACAGAGGAGCCCACAGTAAATTAAATTATTGATCAAAATTGATTAGTTCCCTTTGGTAATTGCATACATCTTAACTTTGCCGTGACCTTGAGGCAGACAAAGTGTACTTCCCTCACCCTTAGCCACATGACTTGCTTTGGTCAAAAAGATGTGAGCAGATGTGATGTAAGCAGAGGACTGAGTTGTGCTTGTGTTTGGCCATATCTTGTACACGTCTGCAGTTGCAGGAGAAGAACTGGCCTGGACAGCTAATGCAGTGTCAGTCTGGGCCCCAGAATTCTCACACAGGGAGCAGCCCTGAGTCTGACCTGCAGCAGAGAATGAAATGATGAAATGCAGAAAATCGTATCTACAAGTCAGTTGCTGCCGTAACAAATACTTGAAATATGTGGCATTGGCTTTGGGATAAAGTGGCAGAGAGCAAAGAAACTTTGATGAGAGTCTAGAAAAATGTTATTTGGTGTCAAAACATTTGGCAAAACAGTCACCTGTGAGAACTCCAAAGAAAGAAAAGAGGTATCTATTGAACTCCCATCTTTGGAGAAGATTTCAAGCCAGAACCTTGCAAATGTGCTGATTGTTACCAGATGCATTTGATAAGTTCCTACAATACTGAAATGAGCTCAGAAAAGAACTCACTGATGAGCAGGAATAAATAATCATTTTCAGCCACTGAGTTTTGGGGTGCTTCATTATAAAGCACTATTGTGGCAACAGTTGACAGATAAAGTACCTAAAATCTACATTAGTTTTAACCGAACATCCCTATGGTCTTCTTTCCTTATATAAGTATTGGCCAATCTCCATGGATGTTACGAGGAATACAAAAAAAGAATTAGTCTGCTTACAGAATTATTGGTATTTGTGGGTAAACTTTATTTTCAGATGAAGTAATTTTAAATACTATATTTAATGAAAAGAATGTTAGTAATTTTAGATATCAGTAATTTTATAAATACAAATATATATTACATATATATTTTTAAATGGGCTCTAGCATTCTTACTTCAAGACATTCTAAATATTGAAGGGTTGATGAAAACTCTGAAAAATTAATAACTAAATTATGTTATACTTATTAGTTTTGCCTGTCAGTAAGAGAATAACAAATATTCTTCTATTTATTTTACTTGCTGGTGAATGCACCTCTGACCAGTTGAAGGCATATCTGAGTTGAACTGAACCAAAATGGCCAGTGTGATTAATTTGGTTTAAATTACTACTGATGTGTTTTTGTTGCTGTTGTTGTCTTTTGGGGGGAGGTAGTTAGGCTTATTTATTTATTTATTTAAATGGAGGCACTGGGCATTGAACCCAGGACCTCATGCATGCTAGGCATGTACCCTAGCACTGTGCTATACCTTCCCCTTGGAGTCTTAATTCTAGGAAGAGACCCCATCAATTTTAGCCCAGTACAAGCCAATAAGGTTGCAGTGCCAGGGTTAATGTTTATGCCTGTGTCCTGGCTCAGTACATTAACCCCAAATGAAGACCAACTAAAAGCAGTCTAAACATGAGATGGGCTGCCAGAGGAGATTGTCAGCATTATAGCAACATGTGCATATTTATTCACCTCAGTTGTCTGATTGAGAAGGCGTGTCTATATCCACAAAGGGCAAATACTTGGCACACAGTGAAACCATACACTTGTAATATAATGAGAAAATAAACATGATTATTATGTGGCCAAGAAGTTCATTATCTGACAGAAACAACAACGAAGTCCACACCTTGTATTTACTTCAGGAAATTTTGTGCACTATCCCAATCCATTTTTTACACTCCCTTCCTTTGGTAGTCCAACCAGAAAGAAAAATAAAAGTCCAACATGGACACAAACCAGAAAAGGAGAGAAAATCCCTCACTGTTATAGGAATCCACAAAGTAAAGTTCAAATTTAAATTGTGTCAAACATTCCAAGTTTAACATAAATATTTTAAAATATTTGCTCAGTGTCTACATTCAAACATATCCAGAAAACTCATCCAGTAAAATCGATTTCTTATTCCTCAGTGAGCTTTCCAGTCTGAGTCACAAACCTCATAAAAGGGACACCTTACCACAGGCCACAGATTTCTTTCTTTATTTCTTTTGTAACTGGGAAAAAATAGTCTGTTTCCATTGCTTAACTTGCAATTTTATTCCCTATGCCAAACCAGACCTTTGGCTGTCCTTTCCTTAAAAATATACACTTTCCTAGTATTAAGGACTTCTAAAATTTTTCCACAAGAGGTTTCTTTCTTTTTCTTAGTAATTTTTGTTTTGTTTGCTAGAAATGAAATATAAAGAAACACACTATTTTTAAAACCTCACTTTAATTCGTTGGGTGATGATGGAGCTAAAATATGTGCCGTTAATATGGAGCAATCAAAATATTAAAGCCAAGGTTATCTGCATCCAACCAATGTGATGAGACCCACTGGGTATGGAATTCTGGACTTCACTTGCCCTGGGAGTTCAAAGGCTATAGCAGCAAGCTATTAGCATATTTCCCACAGACAGAGCAGTGGAATGACTGAATATTTAACCAGTGCCAAAACATCACATTGCACCTACTCTGCTTGAGAATTGAACCTGTCAGCTCCTAAATTGTGTGCATTTTCAAGCAGTTAGCACAGTTTACTGTCTGAAAACCATCACATCACCCCCATTCTTAAAGCCAATTGTTTCATAAATGTTAAGTTAAAGGATAATGTTATACTTCCAACCATAATTGGCAGACAGGGATCATGTGTTCCATGTATGTTTTATCATTGACTCAAGAGGGAAGTGCAGAGAGAGGCGTCGGAACCACTATTCATTTTGGGGGGCATATAAGAGTGGGTTTTTTAAGTAAATGAATTAAAAAAACTCACACTCCACTTTTGGGACAATCTGATGTCATCCCAAAAGAAACTGGTCAAGTTTCTATGGTATTTCACATCTGCAAGGCACAGCGTTACTTCCATCAGCTGTCAACGTTGCTACTAAAATTAAGATGAGGAACTCCACAGTTCAAGCAACTTAAGTGGGTTTGGAAATTACATTTGCTCATGCTCTCTTTATAACGTTAAGGTTTTGGTGAGTATAGTATGTGGAAGGAGCTCATTGTGGGATTTATTTCTACATATTTAGCAGCAGCCAAGTTCAAGGGGTATGATGTCGGTTTGAGATTTCTCAATTCTACTTCACTGGGTTGGAATGCCCTGCCACAGTTTGGCCCAGAGATGCTATTTCCTCTGGACTGGAGTTATAAAGAAAGCAATTTAAAATGCATAAACACAGTGCCTGAGCCATGCCATATATTCACCACCCAGCAGGGCATCATGCTAAGAGCTGCCTCACTTCCTAACTGTTCAACTGAAGGCCTCACTCCCTTCCCAACGATTAATATTCATGTGAATTTGTACCAGAGGGTTCAGGCAGAATGAAAAGCAACATACTGGAACATCACAGAATTAACCTGAAATTTCTAAGCCCAAATTTCCCCCAGAATATGCTTTACAAAATGAAGAATCAGTGATTTTTATTTTATCACTATTTTTGATGCAGTAAAAAAAAATAGAGAGTTAGATATCAGAAAGCCTGAGTTTTAGCTTTGGCTCAGACACCAAATAATTAGATAATTCAACCAATGTTTATAGTTATGTTCACGATATGCTTGTCACAGTGGTAACTGCCAGAGCACAGAGGAAATTCATAGCCTTTGCTCTTACGAAGTCCACAGTCTGGCGGTAGGAACTAAACAGATACTTTATTTTGGTAAGTGAGAACTTTGCCAGTCTACAGATGCTATCAGTAGACTGGAAGAATTAAAGTAGCTGATTTTTTAGCTGTGATTTTATGATTTGGTACTAAAAATATACCCACAAGTCAAGTATTTTCAAAATGTACAACGTATCAAGCACCATGCTTTGCACTTTGCATGTGTATTGTCCCTTAATTCCCACAAGAACACAATGAGGCCGGCTGGCTACCACTGCGGAGATGTTATGCAACTGGCCCAAGGTCACACAGCTGGTTAGCGGCAGACTCAGAGTGGGGACCCCGGTCTGCCTGTCTCCAAAGGCCACGCTCTTACAACTGATATAAACCACCTCAAAATAAGAATATACTAAGGCTGTCCATCAGGGATGTGATTAAGGTGGAATTATAGCCTACAAGATAAAAAGTCATGACACATTTTCATGGTGGAACTGCTGTGTTGAGGGGAAGATTGAGCAGAATCATTTCTGGATCACATCTGCTTTGAGATTAAGTACAGATACGTACTGTTATAGTTCATAATTTATATTTTTCTTATTAAATAATAATCAAGAGGAGAACGTGAGCTGGGATGTGGTGGCTGGGAATCATAAAACATGTTATTTGTCTGCATACACTTACTGTTGGCTGGCCGAAGTAGAAACCACTTCACAATCCGCAGAGGCAGCAGCATGGTGTTCTGGAAAGAGCCTGGCCCCGGGAACCCGACTCTTGCCAACGACTCTGCATGACGTTGGGAACTCGTTTCCTTTAACTGGGATTCAGTGCTCCTATCTGTTAAGTGAGGACAATGGATCTGGTTCAGCTTTTAGCTTCTGTGACAGTTTCCAAAGGAATTAAGCCCCATGATTTTGATGGTCTGACTTTAGAAGTAGAAAGCCTGATGTCCACTAAATACATACATTGATTGGCCCTTGGCCTTTGTTTCCTATTGGAAACACTTTTCCTTTCTCTAACCCTCACCTGAACACACACATACATACACTTGTTCCTCCTCCTCTTCCTCTCTCTGTCTCTCTCTCTCTCTTTCCATGGGTCTCTTTGTGTCTGTCTCTTACCTGGCTAAACACTAATCATTTTTTTCAGGTCTTCACTTGGAAATCACTGTTTGGGAAGCTCTCAGTGTTTCCCAAAGTCTTAGTTATGTGTCTTCCTACCAACATCTATAAAAGTACTCTGTACTTCCTCTGTCCCTGAGTTTATGTGAGGGTTAGATTATATATAACATGTACAGCGCTTGGCAATATGCTTGGCACATGAAAGTACCCAAGAGCTAACCTCATCATCACCACCATTAAAATGATTATTAAACTTATGACACCTGTTTTTTAATTAGCCTCTTTGATCCTCTGTGTCATCTACTAAGCGTTAGCATTGAGAGGGCAAGGACCCTAACAGTCTGACTTGTTGCATCACCAGCAGCTTAGCACTGTGAATAACAAGAGGAGGTAAATATGTCCTAATTAATTAATATTAAATAACACACAACAATTTGCATAAGGAGACTTTCACTCATGCAACACAGCAAGTCGAGCCTTTAAGCACATTCTAGTGGAACAGACTGAAACATGCGATTTAATTTAGAACAACTTGTTATGAGCGCTGTAATAAAGTTTTGAATTAAGTTTTATGGAGACATAGAAAAAGAAGTAATTGACTCTGCCTGGGGGGTGAGGTACACAAAACTTATGTTGAGCTTTGAAGAACCAGGGTGATTTAACAGCAGAGATGTGAAGGAGGGATTATTTCACAGAGAAAAAAATGGTATAAATAAAAACATAAAGTGGGAAACTGCATTATGTGTTTGCACCACTGACTTTTTCGATCCCTGGGATAGTGCAATGGAGGGTAAGGAATAAGTTTATTAGAGAGTAAAGAGAGATGAGGATGGGAAGAAGGAGGGAGGTTAAGACTTTGAAGGGTCTTAAATGTCATGCTTGCATACAGTAATACGAAGCTTTCAAAAAGCTTTTCCTCATCTCTTAGTCACTGCTCAACCCCCTGCAATCTATATCTTGTATCTTATTGAAAATCTAGGTAAGCATTCACCTCAACTATTACATTGGGATGATGGTTTGACTTTTCCTCTTGTCCACCCTCCACCCTCGTTCAGCCAAGGGCCAAATCCTCTTAATGCTACCTCCGAAGCACCTCTCAAATTCAGAACGTCATGTCCATTCTTTCCCCCACTGACCAAATTCAGGTCATTAAACTGCTGTCTACCTGATCTCCTACTCACATCATCTCCTAAATACCCTTCACACTGTGGCCATTTACTTCTGAAACATTGACCATCGATCTGACCCATTAAGCTTCTCCTCTAAACTTTACCTTTAATCTGCCAGAACCACTGTTTATTCTCCCTTTAATGTGTTGTGTGCTGACTTCAGTAGCACATAGACTAAAATTGGAATGATACAGGGAGGATCAGCATGGCCCCTGGGCAAGGATGACACAAATGTGTGAAGCATTAAAATAATAATATTTTGTAAGAAGAAAGTATTTTAGCAACACTCCACACGTTAAAAGGTTCCACATTTTCCTTTTAGACTACTCTATTATGAGTTTGATCAATGAGGTCACAATCAGTGGCTAAATTATTACAGATCTGGTGAATAAAATCAACTTTCTATGAAAAATATTTTAAAGGTTTAAATGAACAATATATAACAAATACACTCACAAATATAATTTGCTATTAAAGAGTTCCTAGTCTCCAGGTTATAAATCAATATTCCTTTAATCTATTTACATAATCCTCTTATTATTATAGAAAGCTCTTTTCTTAGCGAAGCAAGTTGGAAATTCACTTTCTAAAAAGATCCAAAATAAATATTAACTATTTTACTAAAGGTTGCAAAATTGTGATTTTCTAATTTACCCTTTCATTAACATCTTTCAGTGAGACTTCTTCAAAACAACTTTTCCTCACTAGCCAGGGCTATTTGGTCATCTTCAAATTTAGTTCATAAAGGAAAAGCAAGATAAATTTTTATTCTTAGTTTTTTGCTTTTAAATAAAGTGTTAATGAATTGTGTTTTGGTTTGTTGGTTCTCCCTCTCATAAATTATGTGCCATGAACTTAGGGATTCTTACGTAATGAGTTTGTTCCAATAAATTGTACTCATTATTCTTTTTGATACTCAAATCTTGCCATCTTTGGCTATTCAGATCCTCTTAACTTTAGTGTCTATGGCCTTTCAACATAACTCATATTCTTTTATAGCTTGCATTTTGACCTCTGAAAAACATCAGATTAATCTTTTTTTGTGTATATATATATTTATTATTATTGAAATGTAGTCTTATAAAGCCTGCCTCAGACTTAGAAACACTCATTTTTCAGGTGCTTTTGTTGAAATATAATAAATACAAACTATAATCCAGGTAATATACTCATGGCTTTTAAGTTATGATTACTTTTCAGTGGATAAAAGTAGGGAATCAGGCATTTTTTTTCTGGTCAATTCATGCAAATACTTCCAATTCAAGTTGAATTATAAGATTTTTTTTAACTTATCTTTGCTTTCATGCTCATTTTTCCTTTTACTCTAAAAACTTTTTGTTCCTAACTATATTAACATAATTGCTTTCATAGCCCTGATTGTCTACAAAACAGAGTCTCATGCAGATTAATAGTTAAGGCTTTACTGGAAGGCAAACCTAAGGCATGTAGGGTGAGGGTGAAAGAGAGCTGAGGCAGGAGAAGCAGCTCAGTCATGTAGGACAGCTTCCCATCAGGCTTTCAGAAACCACTGTGCCTCACTCAGAACAGCCCTTAGCAGGGAAGAAAGTGAGAGAAATTAATTTTGACGTGCCCTCCTAGCTCGTTGTCAAAGTTTGCCCCATGAGTTGTTAGTGGACCTGAACTTTCATGTGTGTTGCCTGGACCTTCCTAGGAAGCCACTGAGGACACCAAATGCCACACTCTATGAGGCCCTGTATCATCTGAGTCACAAGGAATGAGGGAAGTTGGAGGGTCTTTGGGTCTGGTTAGGTCAGGTCGAGCATTAGGGCTGATGCTCCTGCTTCAGCAGTCAAGGTGAAGGTCAAGCCCTCACCCAGGAGTCCAGGCCAGTCAGGTAGCACCTGGAGATGAGGCAGCAGCAGCTGGGGGCACTCTCTTGAACAAGCAGTCAGGGGCCAATGAGTCTGCTCTGGTATGTTTTCACATTAACACTGAATCTAAACTTTAAGTCAAACTATTTAGTTTCATTAAAAAATGAATGAAAGAAAAATAATACTATTCCTCATCTTACTTTTAAGAATTATCTGCAGAAGTCCCTAAATTAGGTCCTATATAATTTCTTATTTGCATTATTCTCACACACACAGATATGACAGATACTTTAAAATTAATATCAATAATATTTCTAACAATTAGATTAATGAATAAAATGTAAGACTTTTTGTAGTTCAATTTTTCTTAAGAATATATTCCATCAAGGATATATGGTCAAAATGCTGAATGTAAAAGTCAATTACAATATTAGGTCTGTGTGTTTATGTCACTAACCTGATATATAGTTGAGTGATTCATTTCAATTCCATTCAGTTTTTTAGGATTAGATATATGTATACTTTTAACTTTAGGGTAATTTTCTTTTTTGAGTATGAAAATTACACATGTTCTAAAGGTGAAAAATTTTTAAGACATATTTAAAGAAGTCCTATTTTTTAAGTTAACTGCCTTCTTTACCTTATATCTCTTTCCAACTTGTTTTTTTATTGAAGTATAGTCAGTTTACAATGTTGTGTCAATTTCTGGTGTACAGCATGTTTCGGTCATATATTTACATACATATATTCATTTTCATTTTAGGTTAGTACAAGATATTGAAAATATAGTTCCCTGTGCTATACAGTAGAGACTTCTTGTTTATCTATTTTATATATAGTAGTTAATATCTGCAAATCTTGAACTCCCTATTTATCCCTTTCCATCCCCTTTTCCCGCGGTAACATGTTTGTTTTCTATGTCTGTGAGTCTGTTTGTCTTGTAAATAAGTTCATTTGTGTCTTTTTTCAAATTCCACATATAAGTGATATCATATGGTATATTTTTTCTCTTTTTCGCTTACTTCACTTAGAATGATGATCTCCAGGTCCATCTATGTTGCTGCAAATGACATTATTTTATTCTTTTTTATAGCTGAGTAGTATTTCATTGTACAAATATACCACAGCTTTATTATCCAGTCATCTCAATGGACATTTAGGCTGTTTCTATGTCTTGGCTATTGCACATAGAGCTGCTATGAACACTGGGGTGCATGTATCTTTTAAAATTAGAGTTCCCTTCAGATATATGCCCAGGAGTGGGATTGCTGGATCATACAGTAAGTCTATTTTTAGTTTATGGAGGACTCTCCATATTGTTTTCCACAATGGCTGCACCAAACAACATTCCCATCAGCAGTGTAGGAGGGTTACCTTTTCTCTACACCCTTTCCAACATTTACTGTTCATGGAATTTTTAGTGACAGCCATTCTGACTGGTGAGACACCTCATTGTAGTTTTGGTTTGCATTTCTCTGATAATTAGTGATATTGAGCATTTTTTCATGTGCCTATTGACCACTGGTATGTCTTCACTGGAGAGATGTCTAGGTCTTCTGCCCATTTTTGAATCGGATTGTTTGGTTATTTTTGTTATTAAGCTGTATGAGCTATTTATATATTCTGGAAATTAAATCCTTATCAGTCAAAGCATTTGCAAATATATTCTCCAGTTCCATAGGTTGTTTTTTTGTTTTGCTTATGGTTTCCTTTGCTGTGCAGAAGCTTGTAAGTTTAATTAGGTCCCATTTGTTTATTTTTGCTTTTATTTCTATTGCCTGGGTAGACTGCCCTAGGAGAACATTGCTAAGATTTATGTCAGAAAATGTTTTGCCTATGTTCTCTTCTAGGAGGTTTATAGTATCTTGTCTCTGTTTACGTCTTTATGCCATTTTGAGTTTACTTTTTGTGTATGGTGTGCTCTTTACCCTTTAAGCAATCATTTTTATAACACTGATTTATCCTTTCAAAATTTCTTTTTGCAACAATACACCTATATTTATATTTCACAACCATATTACATACAGGGTAGCTTATTATTAAAAACTGGTTTTCATCTTAATTTTTTCACATAATGTATCCAGCCATTCCTTATCAATCTATATAAACTTCCCTATCCCTTTTGACGTCTGCATGATATTCTCAACTTAATTTTAAAGAAGACTAAATCAGAGGTACTATAGTTCCTAATTTTTCATTCTCAAGTGTCAGTACAATTTGGGGCACCTTGATATGATTTCTAGTATAATTAAAGAAATACTATAGTGAGGTAGTGTATAATAGTATTTCACTGTAAACTGTATAAATGACAAATGTTACAACCAGACTACTTGCAAACACTTCCTTTTTTCCCAGATCACCTTACTAGTGCATCAAATCCCTCTAACAACTTTGTTATGGACTGAATGTTTGCGTTCCCTCCAGATTCATATATTGAAGCCCTCACCCCCAACGTGGCAATGTGGTGGTATCAGGAGGTGAAGCCATTGGGAGGTAATTAGGTTCATTAGCCATTGGGAGGTGATAAGGGTGGGGTCTTCATGAAGGGATTAGTGTCCATATAAGTAGAGGAAAAGAAACCAGAGCTCTTTCTCTCCCAACCATATGAGGACACAGCAAGGGGGCAGCCATCTACAAGATGGGAGAGGGATCTCCCCAGGAACTGAAGTGGCCAGCACCTTGATCCTAGACTTCCCAGCTTCCAGAACTGGGAGAAAGAAATAACTGTTGTTCAAGCCACCCAGTCTTTGTTATAGCATCTCAACGTGACTAAAATAAACCTTCAACATTAGTCACTCATGGATGGATCTAAATAAAATGAATAACTTAAGATCATCTACAGTCTTTGGAATTTATTTTACATGAATTTCTTTTTCAGCCAAAGCCCTGACAGCTTTCTCCTACCTCACATAGCAGATAAGAAGGAGCTCTCTTCTTTGGAACCATCCAAGGGCAGGCATGTCTTTCCTATAATTGACATCATCTCTGTCCTGAGTGGCTTCACCATGGGCTTGTTTAGTCTTCACACACAGCCTTGGCTCTCCTAGGCTTCAGACTTTTCTATCAGAGCAGAATAAAGGAAAAAAATAGGGCATACAGTGCATTGACATATCAGACAGCACAAAGTACTATGGTTAGCTTTTTTAAATCAGGGGAAAAAAGTGACTTCTCCATTGTCTCTTAACTCTAGTTCTTTCTAAATGTTATCACATCATTTCCTGAACACAGATTTTTAAGCAAAGCCCTATGGTTCCACTATAAGATGACTGAAAGAAATATTAGTGTTATTCATCTTTTTTGTTTTTCTCATTGTCAAAATGTGGCCACGACTTATTTTGGCAAGACACTGAAGACCGGAAAGTTTTATTAATGGCACAGGTAATCTGGAGTTGACCATATTTTACCATTTTTCATATAATTTTACCATTATTTATACACTAGCCCTATTAACCTAACTTTACCTTAGGACATCTCCAAACATTAAACTTGCTAATATGTTTTCTTAATATCAAAGAGGGTCTAGAGTGAGAATTGAAGAGATATTTTTTTGGAATGTCTGCTCATGGTTTTCCATTATCCCTTACATGAGGAAACAGTGATCTAAACTTATGCTCTCTCTCCATGTTCCTTTACGAGCTCCTTTCCACAGAAGAGGAGGGGATCATATGATTTGTCAGACAAGACAATCACTGAGCCATGTTTTCAAATGAGAAGGCTTACTGTGACTTAAAGACAGGATCCTGGCCTCCGCACCTGATTTACCACCCTCTGGCCTCTATGCAGGCTAGGTCAGCCTCTTTGCCCTCTGTTCAGGTTCTTCTGCCTGAGATTAGGTGAACACAGCACCTGACTGGTTAGAGAAGGTGGCCAGGTAGCAGTCCCAGGGGAGCTATATGATGGGGCAGAAGACTCCCTGAGGCCTTTCTCCAAAGCAGATATCTTGGGCAGGTGTCAGGACCTTACCCTTACATTAATAGTGAATCAGTATTTTGTATACCATTTAATGTTTTCCTTCTGTCTTTAAAACTCAGCAGAGAGAAGTAAGTATATTAAAAGGTGTATTTGAGCACTAGCACTTGACAATGAAAACTCCACAGTGGCATCCGTGTGTCCACAGAACACCTCCCTTCACTCCCACCATCACCACAGATCACCCAATAACCTCTTTTTAGACTCTACAGACCCACAGGCTCAGATCAGTGAACAGCACAGATTCTGGAGCTGGACTGGCGGAGTTCAGAACCCTTAATCTCTACTTACCAAACTGTGTGATCCTGGGCATCAGTTACCTTGTCAACCAATGGCAATATTAATAATACAATTTTAATAGCATGACAATATAATATAAAATATCATATTATTATAATTACATAGTAATGATACAATTACAATGATAAAAATCCTATGTAGTAGGACTTAAAGAATATGAATATATATATATTATATACCTACAACATATACATCTCATACATACCATCTATATAAAACTGTGTCTAGCTTATGAATTGGAAGCTCTGGTTTAATGTTTTCACTATACTGTTTTTATAAACTTTATAATTTATTCCATGGTAGTTGCAAGAAGGCACATAGTACTATCTCAAAGATATAACTGAAAAAACTTAAAAACATGTATGTTAATGTGAATATTTGGTAATACTATAACAATGTAATAATGTGAGTAAAATCAAACAGTTAAAAATACTTTGTGAGTGAGGAGAGACAACCAAATGCAAAATAAAATAGATACTATTTGATCGGTGATGGTTTAAATGCAGATGTATTTAAAAGTAGGAAGTTAAGCTCTAGAGACCCTTAGCAAGGCTGTAATTCCATAATACAAAAAGAAATGTTCCCAGTTTTGAGATTTATGCATGCACATTTTCTATTAAGATATACATACAGAAAGTTAGGTAGGCATACATTGTAATTCAGATTTGCCTACTTACAGATGGTAACATTCTGTGCAATAATAATGCTCTCAAACCATTTGCAAATTTGTCCAGCAACAACTCTGCCTTTAATGATGAAGTTTCCACAGTGGCAGATGGCAGAGTGAGCAGTGAAGGATGCTGCCGACCCACCAGGGTTATGTCTGTCACTAAAGCGATCTGGCTCCAAAAGCCAAAGTCTGTTGAGGTCACACTGATTATTGCTCCATTGGAATGACTTGATTGATCACATTTGTGGTTATTTCATAAATGATGACCTTTTAGAAGGGGTCCTGGCAGTTTCTTCCTGCTGTAGGAAAGTGATATAGAGAAACAGTGTCTGCAGTCTATCGACATACTATAGAAACAAAGGGGCAATTTATGAAACTTAAAAAAAAATGTATTCACTGATGTTGCTGTTCTTTGTCTGAATGGTTAGTCTGCAGAAATAGCACAATACTACTTTTAATATCCATGTCACATTTAGGAAAAGAAAAGGGAAATGGAACAAGACAAGAAAATATATTAATGAACTGAAAAAACCCAGCAAGGACTATTTTTCTAATGGGAGGATATAAATATAAACTGAGATCCAGTTATTCTCTAAGCACCTAAAATTGGCAGATAGTCCAGATAAAAGAAAATAAATAAGTAAAACTCCAGGGTCCAAATGAACCCTTGGAATACCATGAAGAAAATGACATATTATTCCATGGGAAGTTTAACATAATATACTACTAATGAAGTATATTGTATTGAAATTGCCAAGTTCATTTATGGTGTTATATTGTTGGACTGATTTATCCATGGTGAGTGAGTGTACCTTTAAAAACTGAATTTACTATCAGAACATGCCTTAGGTACTGGAAGGAACAAAGCACATCCCTCTTCCTTATATACTGAACAGTAACATAGAAAAATTACAGAAAAATAATAATTCTCTCATGTCACTGACTAAAATAAGCAGCATAGCTCTTGTGAATAAAGTTGATCATTAATAGTAATAACAAAATAATCCTTTATGATTACTTGCTCTATTCTGAAACTTCTAAGTACTTCACATACATTACCTCTCTTCAGTCTTTTTGACAACCATGGGACTGACTTACAGACTCCACAAAGAGCCAAGACAGTGATGTGCTGAACCAGTGAGAGCTGCTTGTTAAATTTTCAGGGAATTTGCAAGCTGTTGTTAAACATGACCATTATTAAAAATTAAATTATATAAACTTACAATGACACAAATTATATTAAAAATAAAGTTATAATTACTCAAAACTGATCTCATCCTAATTATCATTACATTTCACTATTAACTGTTCTTAAGGTTTTTTACATGTATTGCTCATGTACATACACGTATGGAATACTACACAATGGTGTGCTACTATGCATTTTTTCCCAACTCTGTTCAATGATGCTATGCTGTAAGGGTAGCTTGAAATCAGCCTCAGTGGAAGTATTCATACTATGGAAATTGGCAAATGCTGTAAATCAGGGGTCTCCTGCTCCAAGAGGCCATCGTTAAAAATATATACTAGTCCACTACTATGTGAGACATGTCTTTCTTCATTTTGTTAATATGATGTGTTATCTTGATTGGTTTGCAGACACGAAGCCATTCTCCCATTCCTGGAATAAATCCCACTTGATTGTGGTGTATGACCCTTCTACCGTATTGTTGGATTTGGTTTGCTAATATTTTGTTGAGGATTTTTGTTTATATTCATCAAGGATATTGACCTGTGATTTTCTTCTTTCTTTTCCTTTATTTATTTATTTTCTGGTGTTTTTGCCTGGTTTTGGGAGCAGGGTAAGCTGGCTTCATGAAATGTATTTGAAAGGTTTCCCTCCTCTTCAGAATTTTGGAAGAGTTTGAGAAGAACAGGTATTAAATCTACTTTAAATGTTTTGTAGAATTTGCCAGCGAAGCAGTCTGGTTCTGGGCTTTTCTTTGTTGGGAACTTTTGATCACTGTTTTAATCTCTTTATGAGTAATCAGTCTATACAGATTTTCTGTTTCTTCCTGATTCAGTCTTGTGAAACAGTATATTCTAAAAATTTATCCATTTCTTTCAGGTTGTCCAATTTGTTGGCACATAATCGCTCAGGGTGGTCCATTACGATCCTTTTCATTTCCGTAGTATCAGTTGTAACTTCTCTTTCATTTCTGATATTATTCATTTGAGCCCTCTTTCTTTTTCTCTTGGTTAGTCTACCTAATTACTTGTTGATTTTGTTCATCTTTTCAAGGAACCAGCTAGTTTCATTCATCTTTTCCATTGTTCTTTAGTCCCCATTTCATTTATTCTGCTCTGATATTTATCATTTCCTTCCTTCTACTAATCTGGGGCTTCATCTATTCTTTTCCTAGTTCCTTTAGGCCTAAAGTTAGACTGTTCATTTGGGAATATTTTTCTTTTTTCTTGAAGTAGGCCTGTATTGCTATGAACTTTTCTTTCAAAACTGCTTTTACTGCATCTTCTAATTTTGGTATGTTGTATTTCTGTTCCCTCATTTGTCTCTAGGTATTTTATTGTTTGTCCTTTGATTTCTTCTATGACTCATTGGTTATTCAGTAGCATGCTGTTTAATCTTCATGTTTTTATGGGTTTTCCCATTTTTTTCTTGTAATTGATGTTTAGTTTCATGTAATTGTGATCAGACAAGATGCTTGATAAGATTTCAGTCTTCTTAAACTTACTGAGACTAGTTTTGTGACTTAACATTTAATCTGTCTTGGAGAATGTTCCATGTGCACTTCAGAAGAATATATATTCTGTTGCTTTTGGGTAGAATGCTATGTATACATCTATTAAGTCAATTGGTCTAATGTATCATTTAAGCCCACAGTTTCCTTACTGATTTTATGTCTGAATGATCTAGCCATTGATGTATATGGGTGTCAAAGTCTCCTACTATTATTGTATTGCTTTCCATTTCTCCCTTTGTCTGTTAATATTTGCTTTATATGTTTTATGCTCCTAGGTTGGGTGAATATACAGTTAAAAATGTTATTACCTCTTGTTGGATTAACCCTTTTTTCATTATGAAATGTCCTTCTTTGTCTTTTATTACAGTCATTGTTTTAAAGTCTACTTTATCTGATAAAAGTATAGCTACTTCAGCTTTCTTTCCATATCCATTTGCCTAAAATATAGTTTTCTGTTTTCTTCATCTTCAGTCTGTCTGTGTACTTACTTCTGAGGTGAGTCTCTTGTAAGCAGGATATAGATGGGTCTTGTTTTTTAATCCATTCAGCTACTTTGTGTCTTTTGATTGGCAAATTTAGTCCATTTACATTTAAAGTAATTATTGATGAGTACATACTTACTGCCATTTAAAAAATTATTTTCTGGCCTTACTGTGATTCCTCTCTGTTCTTTTCTTTTCCTTTCTCTTTCCTTGCATTTTGGTGATTTTATTTACTGTTGTGTTTATATTCATTTCTCATATCTTTTGTGTATTTACTATAAGTTTTCTCCTTGTGGTTGCTGTGAAGTTCATATATAATAACAACCTATGTAAATAGCAGTCTGTTTAGGTTGGTAGCAACTTAAAATAATATTCTAAAGCCGATCTTTTCAGGTGCCCCTTCTTCATTTTATACTCTTGATAACATATTTTATGTCTTTTTATTTTCTGTATACCTTAACTAATTATTATAATTTTAGTTAATTTTACTGCTTTTGTCTTTCAAGATTCATGCTTATTTTACAAAGTGACTGATCCACTACTCTTATTATATAATTACTCTTTACAGTGATATTTTCACTTATGTATGTTTTCTTATTATTAATTAGTGTATATAAATAATTAATTCATGTACATAAATGAATAAAATGCACAGGGGACCTAAACAGGCATTTTTCTAAAGGAGACCTCCACATGGCCAACAGGTATATGAAGAGGGCTCAACACCACTAATCATCAGGGAAATGTAAATCAAAAACACACATTTTAGAAAGCCTATTATCCAAAGGACAAGAGATAACAAATGCAATGAGGATGTGGAGAAAAGGGAACCCTGGTGCACTGTTGATGGAAATGTAATTTGGTGCAGCCACTATAGAAGACAATATGAAGGTTCCTCAAGAAATTAAACATAGTACTATCATATGATCCAGCAACCCCGTTTCTGAGTATATATATGAATGAGATAAAATCACTATCTCAAAGAGATGTCTGCACTCCCAAGTTTACTGCTGCATTATTTACAGTAGCCAAGACACAGAAACAACCCAAGTGTTTGCTGATTGATGAATGGATAATAAAAATGAAATAAACACACACACACACACACACACACACACACACACACACAATGGAATATTATTCAGTCACCAAAAAAGAAGGAAACCCTGCAGTGTACAATGATATGGATGGACCTTCAGGGCATTATGCTACAAGTAATAAGTCAGACAGGGAAAGACAAATACTGTATGATCTCAATTAATATACAGAAACTAAAAACATCAAACCTACTGAAACAGTAGAATGGTAGTTGTCAGGGGCTGAAGGGTGGAGGAAATGGGGAGATGTTGGTAAAGAACACAAACTTTCAGTTATAAGATGAATAAGTTTCCAGGGATCTAATATACAGCATGGTGACCATAGCTAACAATAATGTAATGTATACTTGAAAGTTGCTATGAGAGTAGAGCTTTAATGTTTTCATCTTAAGAACAACAAAAACAAAATGATAATTATGTGAAGTAAGGGATGGGTTAAATAACCATGCTGTGTCAAGTATTTCACAATATACACAGGTATCAAATTACAAAATAATATTTGGCACATATTTATTCTAAAATTTATTTATTTTTTAACTGCAGTTCAAATTTAATTTAACTAGGCATTCTGTATTTTATGTTGCAACTGTACTCTTAAAGGTCTTCTTTTCTCATTCTTCCTATTTCCTTTTCTTTTCACTAAGAAATCTATTGGATTAATGAACCATAGCTCGGTTTTTATATTAATTATGTGATTAAGAGTTAGGTATGTCTGATTTCAATTTCAGTTTCATTGCTTCCAAGGTTTGGCATTGGAAAAATTAACTTTTCCAGGTCTCAGTTTCATGTCTGCAAAATAGGCTTTCCCAGGATTTCTAACAGAAGTAAATAAGATAATATATGTAATGATTACATATTATATATTACACATTACATATGTAGTGTCTGCCAGTCAGTCAGCCTGCAGTACATGCTAGCTATGGGGAATTACGATGTCATTGTCATGTTTTCATTGTCATAGAGTTGTAGCCCTCTGGATTACCACTGACCTCATCCTACCCTCATTTCTCAGCACACATGTATCCCCTTTCTCATCTCATCTACGTTTTCTAGAGTGAATCATCAAACTAATATAACCAGTCCCATACATCACCATCAGAACCCCAAACCTTCATCAGATTTTACTTTCTGGTTTTTATGTTTTTTTCTAGCCTTACTGAGATACAACTGACGTACAACATTGTATAATTTTAAGGTATATGACATGATGGTTTGATATATCCATACACTGTGAAATGATTATCATAGAGGGTTTGTTAACTCTTCCATCACTTCACATAATTGCCATTGCTTTTTTGTGCTGAGGACATTTCAAGATTCACTCTCTTAGCAACTGTAAGTATATAATACACTATTGTTAACTATAGTCATCCTGCTGTACATTAGAGCCTCCTGGTTTCTATGTTGATGTGGCCTGAACATGTTCATTTATGCTGAAGGGTCAGGGCCAACTCAACCATAACTTTGCTAGCACTGGCCAGAGAGCTGGCTAGTAAGAAGGACAACAGTGACATTATCAAGTCTGAATTCTGTCAAAAGCTATAGTAGGGCCTTTTGCATATGTTTTTTATTTAATGATCATAGTAACTCTATATGTAATACTACTGACATTTTATAGGTAAAGGAAAGAAGGATTCAGAGGTAAAAGAAGCAAAAAAAGTTTGCATTTGGATATTGTTAGGGACTTCATACTTAGGTAACTGTAACAACTTACATTAGCATAGGGATTCTTGAGGATTTTATTTTTCTCCAAGGATGTTCACATACACAATCTCATTTATCCTTACAACCATCCTGCAAGTTAGAAAAATTAATTATTTTAAATATTTAAATAATTTGATTAACACGTAATTAATAATTAATATTTAAGTATTATAAATACTATAAATAATTGTATTGTCTCCATTATATATCCAGTGAAACTGAGACACTAGGAAGTTATATGTCCTGTCCAGAATTAAGTGGTAATTAGAATTAATACTATATATATAAATCCTTATTCATCTTTGTGTCTTCAAACACTATACTGTCAAAGACATTTATAAAATAGGTAGCTTAGCACAATGGTTAAATGGTGTAACTTAATATTAGAAAGACCTATACTCAGATCCCTGCTTTGTCTTTTTCGACCTGTGTGACCTTGGAAAAGTTCTTTGACCTTTACAAATTTTAGTTTTCTCAACTTTAAATGAGGAAAATAAAACAATACTTACATTGTGCTGTGGTTGTGAGGCTTCAAGGTGAGAAAATATATATTTTACTTAGTGTAGCACTTTGTACAAAATAAGTAACCAGTAAATATTAGCTAATATTATAATTAATAATCAAAAATGTTAATCTTAATATTGGCATTATTATCAAATAAGAATGGGTTTTTGAAGGCTCCGTATTTTTAATAATTTAATAATTTTCCTTCAAAGGAAAGTAAAAGAAATTAAATATTTTCAAAGACTGTTTATTTGTAATTTGCATATCCTGTTGAATTTTAAAAATATTACCTCATTAAATTTTTATAATCAACTTGTAAGGTAGCTGTTATATCCATTTAACTGAAAAATTATGGAATTTACTTAAAGTCTTTATATAGATGGTAACTCACAGTTAAAATATTCAAATACAAATCTGTACCAAACTAAGACATGTCAAGTTCTACACTAAAAATATAATCTGATGTTTATTATGTGACCAAATAATCTAATATTGCTGAATGCACAGTTTGAATTATTTAAAAAGTAGAGGCAATAATCTGAAGTATTTTCCCATGAACTTGTGTGAATATGAAGCAAATACAAAGGGAAGTAAGGGGAAGCAGCCCTGGGAAGACATGCCCTGATCAGCAAAATCACTAATACAGATTTTTTTCAGCATTTTACTTATAAATACTGTCCTCCTCCAAAATTCCTCCAATTCAAAAGTCTCTAGAAACTGCCTAATTCCCTCAAATTGAACAGGGAGGTATCTACCATGCATATAAGACAACTCTGATAGTTTTGTTAAGCCTCTGTCATGATTTAAATTCTTTAAAGCTTTTGCAGGTTTAGGACCTGCATCTAGAAAGTGAAAATGAGACAAATATCAAATATTTTGATTTTTTGATAATGGGGTCCAATTACCCAAAGATAACAAATGGAACATTGACAATGGGATTTTCATCCCAATCATCTAGGGTTATATGGATAATCTTATGGGAATCATGAGCTTACAGTTTAGAAGAACAAATCTCTCTATTCAGCCATACCAAGAGCAGCTCACTCTATAAATAAAAGTCCTCAAAGTAATCCATTCGTATTAAAAATTAAAATATTGAAAGACATCATTAATTTTAAAAATATATCTTAAAAAATTTTTTAAGGATACATAGCAATCCCTTTGACATGAGACTCATATAGAAGAGTCATAATAGCTTCTCCAAGGATCTGAGGTTGACTTTATTCACTCATTTAACAAATGTTTATTGAGCATCAATAAATGCCAGGCATCGTTATAGATGCTAGTTTACAGTAATGAACAAAATAGGCCAAGTTCCTGCTCTTATGGAACTTAAAGTTTAGTGGGAAAAACAGTAAACCAGTAAGTCAATAAAGGTATAACATCCAACATTGTCATAAGGGCCAAGAGGGAAAATAAAGCTAGATAAAGGGCTGGGGAGTGGTGAATTCTGGAAGAGGAGTAGTTAATATTTTACAATGTGGGGCAAGAAAGGAATCTCTGATGAAGAGACATTTGAACAGAAACATGAAAGAAGTGAGGGAGGGAAGCATACTGAAATCAGGGAGAAGAGCAAGAAAACTGGTGAGGAAAGCAAGTGCAAAGGCCCTGAGACGGTAGTGTGCTTGGTGTATCCAAACCACAGCAAGGCCAAAGTGACTGGAATAGAGTATAAGATGAAAGGATTAGAAAATACGCTTTTTAAAAGACACCCAGCTTTAAAATATATAATTATCTACTGGTCTCCTTATGCAATGAAAGAATGAATCCAAAAGGGGAAGACATTTCAGATCTTTACTCCTAGGAAGCCTTGCTTCCATCACTGCTGTGTCTGTCATGAGGGAGTCTGAACTAGTGATGAAAGGCTGGCCAGCCTAACTAGTTATCTGGCTCTTAATTGGCAAGCAATTATAGATGCATTTTAGCTACATGGCTGCAATTTAAATATTTTTACAATTTTACACAATAATCCTGAATGCTTATACATTTCATGAATGAGACCTTATGCTTCAATTGTATGTGGCAGAAAAATTGTCATAGAGAAAAAAATTCATCTTCAGAAGCTTTAAAACAGTACAAATTCATCCTTGAGGTAGTTCATAGTCTATTCATATAGTTTTAAAGATGTATTTCAACTCTCCACTGATTATTTCTGTCAATAGCCAACTCTTTCTAAAACTTGTAAAACATTGAGTAAAACATAATCTCAATTGACCACCCATTAATGATGATGTGTCTTCTTCCTAATTCATGGGAGAGGTTTTTGTTTTCATAAATTAAGAAAGTTTGCAAGTTATAAATTCACTGATGTGATAATATTTCTTGCTTTCATGGCTTGATAATTCAAGTATCAGAGTACTTTGAAAAACATTATGTACTGGGTCTTTTCTTGCTAAGAAAAAAAAATGACGATTTTGGAAAGAATGGAACTTGGCAATATTTTCTTGTTTTCTTAGATGGTTTCCTTATTACCAGAATCTATATGCATACATTTTATTAATAAATAAATCATTGTTTCAACTGCCAAATTATTGTACATTTTTTAAAAAATGCTGATTGTGCTACAGGAATAGTGAAAAACACTTAACAGTCATGGGTCAATTTATCACAGTATAAGCGTCTTTTTGACCATGAGGTGACTACTTGTCTGCTCAATTCTGACCACCTGCCTTATGAGAGAATGAAAGGCACCAGCAAAAAACAGATCAGATGGCAGAATTTGGGAAAAAGCCAGTTTGCAGAATGTGAGATTCTACTGAATATATTATCAAAAGGTCCCATATTGAACTTTTTTGAGCACATAGCAGAGATGGTTGTGGTAATTAACTGCTGTAATTTCGTTCAAGTTTAACCACTGGTCATTATTTCAGTGATTTTGTGTAAACCTCTTTCTTAGGTTAGTGAGATTCTTACTTGAGTTTATTCAGGAATTCCAAAAAATGCAGACATCAGAAACTCAGAATTTGATTAGGAAGAGTTTTCCACAGGTGTTAGGGTAAAAATCACGAAGTACTTTAAATCCATTGATGCCAGTCAACCCAAACCCTACTGGTCAGGTCCCCTCGGTGTGAATTTTTATAGGATCTCATAAAATACGAACTTTGCTTAAACTCATATTCTTCAGAACCAAATTTTAAGAGCTGTAGGGGACTCAACTGGACTTCAGTTTTTATAAAAAGTTTTCTTAGCTGAAAACTACTAGATTATTTCTGGAAAAGGTAAAGAACTTAGCTTCCAATTTGTTTAAATGGAGTTGAAAGAAAGGGGAATTTTTTTTTTGACATTCATTAGAAATCTAAATGTACCAAGGAGGGTTGTAAAATACATTTTATTGAAACTCATTTAGATTAGAAGCAGAGGAACATCTGTAACTACTCTGAAGGGGACTCTGGAAGAACTTTTTACGAGTAAACTGGGATGGTTGCTTTTAATTATTTGAGTGTATAGATTATTCAGTAATGTGTGTAAAGAGCTATTTAGCTACCACAGCCAGGCCATGTCACTGAAATACAAGAGGACTTTTTTTCAGTTCACTTGGCTTGTGCTCTGAAATTTAAAATATCTTGAAAGTAACTGAAGCAAGTGAAAGTGTGACCTGTTTGCCGCAGTGACTTACTGTGAAATTCCTTCGGGGATTTACTTTCCTGTGTATCATTTCACAAGACCCGAGCTAAATTGTTTTGTTTTACATAGGATTCAAAAGCATAGTACTTTTTCTTAAGAACTACTCATATGTAACATTGTTTGGGAAGTCTGCAGGGGTTTCCAAGGTTAAAGTTTGGCTTTAATTCTTAAAAACATTTAAACTAAAGTTCCATTCGGTATTTTGTTTTTGAAGAAGCCAATATCATATGATTCCAACCTTAAAAAATAAAATGTTGTCTTCAGCCCCTAAGCTGTTACAACACTGCAGAGGGTGAGGGTCACTAAACATCTAGGAACACAGCTCTGTGTTTGGTTAGGAAAAGTGGCTAGCCCACAACTTCCTTTCCCATCAGTCCCTATTTGATAGGGAACAGATTTACTGAATAGAAGGTCATCATATTTTACCTTTTTTTCATAATCAAACATGCAAAGGGAACATAGATAATGACACACAGCTTTAACGGCATTTCAAATGCAGTTTATTTTATAGGACGCATCTTAATGAGGAAGAATCATTCCAGAATTTCTGCTAAATACAAAGCATCAACATTGCGAAGAGTGTTATTAGGATAAAAGGAGTTTTTCCAAAATAAAAGATTTTTTTTCATAAATTAGGTATAAACAATAAACAGGAACCATGACTTAAGTCACAAGACCACATTGGTAAAATAGCATTAAAAATCTCTGCAAACAAAGCCACTATCTTTGGATAGCTTTTTTTTTTTAACCCACTTAACTTGAGAGTAACTTAACTTTCATGGAAATTCACTACACTATGTCTTTTGACCACTCTGGTTTGTGCTACAATTAGAGAAGATGAATTTTCAGAAGAACAAGCTTTAAATTGGTCACTCTGGCACAACAGATTTTATTGCGGATGCCTACGTGCTCTTCAGAAAGACACTTCTCGACTCCCTGGGAAGAAAGCATATGACTGAATTTCAGTAGTTCAGTTTTTACATTAAAATATGGCCAGTGAGGGGTTCCAATCTGTCAGGGAAAAGTGGCCATGCGGCCAGAGTTATCATTTTACTTTGGGGGTCTTGTGTTTGCCAAGTGGTCAGCCAGCTGTCCAGGCTTTTAAAATGAGGAAACTGAAAAATCCGAGATGTAAATTGCACTGACACATTTAATATTCATTAAACCTGAAGGATTTTTAATAAAATTAAAAGAGAATTGCTGTTTTGAAGTCTGAAGTTTTAATAACTATGCCCTTAAATTTCACATAAACAGGTAGGAAATCAAAACTCACACAGCTGTGAGCCTTGTTTCACAGTGCAGAGAACAGGCATGAAGGCTGATAGGTCTGATTTCAATTTGCTCCTGATGTTTAGTAGTTATATAAACAACTCCTTGAGCCTCACTTCTACTGTCCGTAAAATGGGAAGAAAACAATAAACCTGAACTGGAAAAAAAAAGGTGTAACCATCTGTGCTAATGGATGTTAATTAAATTTATTGTGGTAATCATTTTGCAATATATACATGTATCAAAATCATTGTTGTACACCTAAAATTAATATAATGTTACACGTCGATTATACATCAATAAAAGACAACTATCAAAGAAAACAAACAAGTGTGTTTTGATAGACAGTAATATATTTAAAACACCTGCCAGACAGAAGACAAATTACAGTAAACTATTTACATGCACCTTGAAGGAATGGCACTTAGAGGCTGTGATTTGAAAATAGATTGCTAATTACTTATTGGCATATACCAAAAAGGGTCTTAATTTCAGAATATGTGTAAAGAATCAATGCAAAACATTGATAGGGAAAATTACGAAGAGCATGTCTTTTCATCTGAGTAAGGAGGTTTGAAGTTAAGCCTTAGGAGTAATGGCTGCAAACCAAAGAGATTTTCTTGATAATAAGGTTGGATTTGTCTTGCCTACTTTCTTGGGGGAGCCATGGGGAAGGCTGCAGGGGAAAGCGCCAGCCAGTCACGTTTGCATGAGATAATAATCAGTCGTGAGCTCAGTGTGTGATTCTCGTTAAATTCCAGACATTGGAACAGCTCCTGAAATGCACTGCCACCACCACCACTACCAATCTCTTTTGCATCTCATTGGCATTTGAGGACGTTAATTGACTCATTACTGCAATTCATATTCAGGAAAGGAAGTTGATTAAGGAAGGCAGATGCAGAATCTCCAGACACATTCATAGCTGCGTTGTTTGTCCCGCCAGTTTACTTGAGTTATTAGAATATTTAGGAAGCGATAGCCAGAGGGACAGGGAACGTGTCCCACTAAGTGTCACCCTCAGAGAATAGATTTTTACTAAAAACAATATAATTTTTGAATAACCTTTTTCTACCTTAACATCTAAATAGCAAAGTTATTTTCTTAGCTCTTTTATACTAATTATAGCCACTCTTTGATTTTAATTGCTTTTCTGGAAAATTGGTTTTAGATATTTGTATCAAAAATATTTTTTAAAAGTTAATAAAAAATATCTCTAGCTCTATTAGGTTGAAGAACATTTAAATACTAAATAAAATTAATAAAATTTTATAAACAGCTGCAATTCTCAATTTTGCAATTCTCAATTTTGATTAAGTAAGCTGGGACAAATTTATAGATCAAATGTATTTCATTATTCATTTGAGTGGCTGTTTCCTTTTGTTACTTTGCTGATCTTTAAATAATTGGACTAGTTTCCATTTTATGTCTAATACTGCATTAAGATAGTTATATACATATACATATATGCTTGTTGGATGAGAGCTTTCTATTTTTTATACTTGGAGTCACCAGTATTTTGATCTGAGTCTGAGAAATATTCTCAATTGATTCTCAGTAATTTGGCAAATACTTTCACAAGTAAATTACTATATAATTCTGAGATCAGCTTAACACAAATTGTATAATTCATTGGTTGCTTTTTATATTGAATTACCTTTATAACCATTAATTTTGAGAAAGTTATTTTTTTTTCTTTATTTTTTTGTTATCTCATGGAGCATTCCTACTTTCTTCTCTTACTTTAAATTTAAAAATATTGTTCAGACCTTACAATGAATGGTTCTATTACCTAAAGGAAGCAGAAATTGATCTATAAAAATTTTGCCCAAAACAACTCATCCTACAAAAATCTTGTTTGGTATTAATCACAGTCATCTTTGTCATTTAACGTCTTTCCTTTCCCAACTAGCTATTGCTCAGAATTAGCTAATTTTATCTTCTTTACTTGTTCTGTATCAATTAGCCTGAAAGCATAAAAACATGTGTACAGTTAAAGTTTTTTCTTACACATATATGGATGTACATGAAACAGAAATGAGAAGTGAAGCTCAATAGATCTCCTTTAAACATTGCCCCAATTATTTTTCTCCACTAATTAATTTATCTTGACTCCACAGCAAATAAATCAAGGCTCACTTTCTTCATATATTATTAATTTTAAGTGTTAATAACATTTCAAAGTATTGTTCTACAAAACTTCAATTCAATAAAAATTTAATAAGCAATTATTGTATGTGTGTCTGGTATTTAGGGGTGGGGCAGTGGTCATAGATTATTAATGCATCATCTCCACTGTCCAAGGGCTTCCACCCAGTGGGGGGAGGAGGGAGCACATCCAAATTTCCATGTAATAATACGAAGCATGATACAGATATTTCAACTGAAGAGTAAGCAACGTTAAATGAGAACTCCAAGAAATGAACAAATGACTGATAGTCATTTTTTAGAATCTAAAAGGAAGATCCAGGAATGACTTGTGCCTGAATTTGATTACAAGGAAAAAGAGAGTCATCCTAGGCAGGTGAAACACCCTAAACAAAGGCATGGAGATAGTCATGCTCTGGGAAGAGTAAGTAGTTCTGAAATTACTGCAGCCTAGAGTGACTGAAAGTGAACCAAGAGAAGAGGCTAAAAGCTAAGCAGAATTCAGACTGCGGAGAGCTTTGAAAGGCACATTCGGAGTCTGCACTTCATTCTACAGATGACGCAGAGCTGGGCAGGTTCTGGCAGGGCCACACTGGACGCAGAGTGTGGTGACAGGAGGTTGCTTGAGCAGACTGTATTCCAGAGAGCTAACCCTGTTATCAAGAGGTTTGATACACTATGGTAGGAAAGGCTTGGAGATGAGATGTTGGGGAAAACTATTAGAAGGCGATGACCCAAGTCCAAAGAAGTTAATCACCAGCCCCAAAGAAGCAGCAGTGGGCAGAGAAAGTGGAGTGCATGTGTTTGCAGGCATGGAGATGTAGAACTCTCTGCAGCAGGGAATGAGGTGTCAAGTGGGAGTGGAGGATGGCTGCGGAAAAGGGAGAGGAACAAAATGATGGTAACTGCAGCACTCTTAGCAGGATTATTGGCTTTATGATTGATATGAGCGGGGGAAGAAGGGGACAGAAGAGAACATCTTGATGAGGAAATATCCAGCAGGATATTGTAAACGTGGGTCAGAAGATCAGGGTCAGGGCTAGAAATTTAAATGTCTCTCAAACAGAAATGGGAATTGAATGAAAGCACTTGTGAAGGTGATCATACAATGAATAGAAGCTGGAAGATGAACTCTGCAAACACCTGTGGGAATGCAAGGGCTTGATGGAAGGAAAGGGGTCAGCAAAGAGTCTTCCTGCTGTCATAAAACTTTAGTTAATGAAGACGCAGAAAACATGGCAAGCCTAAAGTCCAAGTGGCATGAAAAAACAGACTAGAGAGACACAATTATGGGCAAGGCAAAGGCAAAAGGTTCATTTTTAATTCAATCATTGGTTCATTTCTTCAATTACTCAACATTTACTGAGTACCTCTATGAGCCAGGCATTGCACTAGGTCTCAAAATATATATGGTAGCCTTAAAGTTCCAGACTGTGCTTAGTAATCTCATGCAATCCCTTATTGATTTTTCCCTCCCTCACATTTCCAGATTAAGGATTAATACCTATTAAGCTTTTCCCTCCTTGTATAAATATAATTATCATTAAAATATGACTGTAATAAAAATAGTTCTTCATATTTCAAGAATGCTTTTATATGTATTTGTTCATTTAATCCTCCCTGCAATCTCATGAAATAGAAAAGTCAAGCATTGTTATCTGTATTTTATATGTGAAGAGTGAAATTACCAAACAGGGTCTTGTGTGCAGTAATTACTCAATAAATATTTATTTGAATCAATCCTACACACAGGTTGTTGCTAAAAATTTCCCAAAGAACCAGCTTATAATTTTACACTTAAGCGTCTCCCCTCACACAAAAAAAGACTACTTAAACAAAGTCAGGTATCTACATTTTTTGTCAAACCAAAACATTCTCTTCTCATCATCACTAAATAACCCCTAACTATATGTGCCCTAGCTCCAATTCTGATGTTATACCCCGGTGACGTCCCTTCCAGTCTCAGAACCCTATCCCTATGGAATAAAACTGTCTCCTCAGTTGTTCTCTCACTGCCTTTAGCTTTCATTTTTCCCTGTTCCTAGAGAAAATTTATATACTGGAGGTTTTGGATTCTAGTTACGTCCAACAAATTTCACAGTATTTTCTTCCGGATTTAAAAACATTTTTTTTTAAATCCCACAATGATACTTTCTGAAGGACATTAATTTGCTAAAATTGTCTAAGAGGTTCATATTAAAATAAATACCCGATGTCAACCCTGTGTTAAAGGGTGGAGAAGGATACATTAGAGGTCGGGGATTAACAGACACACATTACTGTACATAAAATAGACAACAAGGACCTACTGTATGGCACGGGAAATTATATTCAATATCTTATAATAACATATAATGGAAAAGAATCTGAAAAGAAAAAAATGTTTGTATATGTATATCTGAAACCAACATTGTAAATCAACTACATTTCAATACAAAATTTTTTAAAACAGGGCTCACATTATATTCCCAAAGCAGGTTTAAAGAATAATTACATCAATTATAATAGCATCAACCAATTGGTAAAGGCTTCCTGAAATACTGGGTGAAGATTTTAGTGAGAAAAAGTGCCATGAGTGATGATCACAGACACAGGGAGGCGGGTAAAACGTGTGCCGAGTATCTCACCATCTTGTTCTAAGTGCAACTTAAATCAGACTATGCTGGGGTCAGATTATGAGATTTCCAGAGTGAGTAGTGTGATGCTCAGCTCTCTTAAAAACAAGGTCAGGCCTAGGGATAATGTTCCCTTGAGTGAGGAATGTAACCTTTTACCAAGAAATCTGGCATGTGGTTCTGAAGATGGCAGTCAATGAAACACAGAAGTAGAAAACTGTTTTAGTCAATTCCTGATTGCATGTTTGCAAATACTTTTAACCTAAGTCTCAGTGTTTTCTGCACTAACCAGCTGACATTTATTGCAGAGGGAAACGATGGGAAATTGAATGCAAATGAAAACTAAGCGATTGCTTTGAATTTGTGAAATGAATTCCTCTCCAGAGGACCTATGGAGCTAATGGCAATGGGTGTTAGAAATATAAATTCCCAGGCATCAGCATAAACAGAGACAACTAAACATGATTGGTTATGATAATAGAACTCTCTAGAGGGCTTCACGCACATGGACACCTCCAAATGTTATTTTGTTTGTTAAGTTTTTCTAGCATTGAACATCTCTGAAGCCTGTTTTATCTTTTTCTTAAAATGAGTTGCTGTCCCAGACACTTGATCATTCCCTCCAGAGCCAGAGTTGCCTTCAATTTAGTGACTTACTCAAGGTCACTGAACATGAGGGGCAGAGTAGAGGATATTTCAAAAGCTTCTGAGTTCCAGACTGCTGCTTACCCACTGAACCTCACAGCGGAAAATGTAGGAAACCTGCAGATCTATTTGTCTACATATTTTCTTTGGCTGAAATTGTGCATTTATAAATGACACCTGCACTCATGTCACGGTTCCTTCACTTCAAAGCAGTTACAAAGAATTTAATTCAACCTCAGGCAATTTATGTTTTTAAATCATTCTGGGATTATATAACTTGACAGAGAAAGATCCGTAGACTCCATGGTGCAAAATGCAGCAAGAAGTCGTTTGAAAGTGAGAATGATAATGAAGGATATCAGGTATTCTAACAGGTTTTGATGAAACTGAGTGGTGAGTCATGGAAACTGTCCATATTGTCTTAATATGACTACTTCATCTAATATTTCAGATCTGTTTGCTTTCTGTAATACTTATTTTCACTCCCTTTATCCCCTGTACCAGAAACAGCACACCTACAACCAGTTAACCCGCATCAGAGCCCAATCAGGAAAACAGGAGCCACCGTAGCTGTCTCTAATAAAGATATTTAGTTCAAGGTTACATAGGGAGATCTGGAAATCAAACAGGAGACAGTGAGACAAACCAAAAATCAGCAACAACAGAAAGTACCATCCCTGGAGCTGGAGGAACAAAAAGAGGTGGTGTTTGCAGAACCCAGAAGCCAGGGCCATTCAGGGCAAAAACCATGTGAAGAGTTCCCCATGGCAGCTGGAACCACAGTGAGCACCTGGAGGAGGCCAGCCACTTGTGGAAACGCCCAGGGAGACAGGGCCAGGGGTTGCTCTGACCTCCCTTTCTCCCCTCCACTCTTCTATTAGGGCTTTGATTTGCAAGAAAACAAGAGAATCTAGAAGATAGAGTTTCCTGAAATGCAGAACAAGGGGATGGAAAAGGAATCAGAGCAAACGAGTAGTGGATCAGCTAATTACCTCTTAAGGGATTCTGCTATTAAGAGCATTTGCGAGGAGGGGTATCCGGTGACATTGGAAGCAAGGGTGAGGGGGTAACACGAGTTTAGTGGAACAGATGTTTTTACCATAAACAAGCAGCTTCCCTTCCTGGATCCTAGCCTCTCAGCATCTATCAAATTATTTTCATTATTTTGAGAATATGGTGGCTCTTTCTGTATGCAGATACAAAAAAATCTTGAGTATTATTTCAAAGGATTTCCTCCACTTTGCCCAAAGCCTGATGATGGATCTCTAGGGGAAAAATACTCCCGCTCCGTTCATACTAAATTCTTTTTTGCTCTTTGCTAAACTTTTTATACCTTTCTGAGGATCACAAAGATCTCTAAGCAAAAGTTAATGTGATAGGACTTCAAATACAGAACACAGAAAAATTGCATGCCAAATACTGTGTTCATGTGTAATTTTTAAGGGAATGTTCAACACCCCCCCACCAAATATTTACAGACAATGTCCTAACATTCCCCAAGGGATGTTAAATGTATATATGTGGTATGCAAGACCATTTTAGGTTGACAGATTACACAAATATGAATAGTAGGATTATACCAAAAGCAGGAAATTCTTATAAGAAGCAATCTCCAATTTCCCTTTTATAAAAGTCTCTTTGGAATGTGCCACACTGGTTCTTCAGGAGCGGAAATCATACCTTTCTTGGCTTCTGTACTGAATTATGTAGTGGTCTTTATAAGCAAGAAGAGAAACTTCCAGATGAGGATTCTTTTTCTGCAAAGAAACAGTGAGCAGCCTGTGCTCTGTTTATTCTAAGTTATGATTGTACATATCAAATTTTATCAATAAAAGCAATATTCTAAACTACAACTGTAATCACTACCACTAAAGATTTATCATAACGTCTTAAAACGTCAGGTCCAGAGGATCTCAGAACTTGTCCATTCCAATGATTTATTTTATCAAGGGGGAAACTGAGACCTTATATGAGAATACGACTTGCCTCCTAATGGTCGCTTCCATCCATCACAGTCCCAGTTTCTGGCATCTGTACTTTCAAGGTGCTAAGCTATCATTTTACCTTTCTAATAGGGTGACTTTACAATTCATGAGGATTTTCAATTTTCTATTGAACTTTTTGATTGAAGCTAGCAATTGAGCAAGTCCATAAACAATGAGAATAAATATTCATCAGTGCCTTGCCCTTTTTCTCTTTGTACGGGCAAACAGTAAAGATTGTCGGCTCTTGGGAAAGACTGCTTGCTTGGTTTCAAACTCTGAGTCACGAGGCCCAAATGCGACCAAAGATGGACAGCTGGCAACTGCCCCGCTTCTCTAGACCTCACTGTCTTTATCTGTAAAATGAGGACAACCAGAGCACCTGCTTCATGAGGTTGTAAGGAGAAATAAATGAGCAGAAACGCATAGAAAGGACTAGGACCTATACACTATACACATAATGTGTTCTGTTAATAAATGCCAGTTGCTGTTAGTATTGAGTGCTTTGGATTCTGAGTATACTGGATGTTTACACTTTCCAGAAACAAAATGAGAAAACACTGTTCTAATCATAAGCAGTTGGAGACACTAAACTTTGCAACTAGTAAAACTTACAGCTGATTAATGCAAGAAGAAAGAAATTTCCATTTGAGAAATAGTTAATTTGAGTTATGAGACAGGAGTCAGGTGATGTAAGAATATTTGTCCTAAACAGTAAAGAATTCATAATAAGTTTAAAATGATTTGTTATAAGCACAATCTTAAAGCAGGAATACACAAAATAGCAAACAAATAAGTTCCTTAAGGCTTATTGCCAGAAGTCCAAAACCTGTCTAGACCAGTTTACAAGCCATCCTTTTACAGAAGACTCTGGAGTAACTGAAGTACTTAGAGTTGCTAGGGTGGGAAGATTTTGCCTCTTTAGAAGTAGAGATATGGGGCTGAGAGCTTTTTTTTTTTTTCACCTTTATGATAAGAGTTTTGCTTGTTATCTTCAGCTTGGCAGAGTGTGGTCACAAAGATGCTTGTATCTTCTTCTAGTCTGCCTCTCCCTGCAGGGTTCTCAAAGCCTTATATCACAAAGAGGGAAACTGTTGAAACTGTTTCTCTCAATCTTGAGATTTTTTTACATTACTTTTGCTTTGGCAAAATGCATTTATTCAAGCACAGTCTTGTCTGCGCTGTAGAAAATGTGATACCATTTTGCACTGAATTTTTAAAATGCAAAAAAAAAAAAAATTGGCCGATTAACAGATATAACTTCTTGTGATTCTGTTCCAATAATCTTGGAGAATTGTTATACTGTAAACCCAGAAAATTAACATTGCCAGATAAACAGTCTGATTATATCTGGCATGATCAAGGTTTTGCAGTGAGAAAGTGTGCAGTTTCCTAAGGCCTCTGATAGAAAGCCACTCTGAGACCTTTTCAAAGGTTTTCAGAAGTTATTACTGGAGATTAACTCTGGCATGAACAAAAAGGTTTGATGTCTTGCTTATAGTTAGCCTGTGGCTCTGAGTTAGCAAGTTCTCTCTTAAATGATCAGTATTTGAGTTCTGGGTGCTAATGAGCGAAGGTTAGCCAGAGGGAATGTGGATGAGGGGAGCAGAAGACTAAGTCATTCTCCATGGGGGGAAATAAGCATTAAAATCAAACCGCAATAATTTTTAGAAGTCAAATTATGTTTTAATCAATGCCTCCAGAACAAGCCGAAGAAGTCCCACTGACGTTCCCAGCTGTAAGAGTGGAAGTCTGGTTTCACATTTGCATGATTTTGAAGGTCAAATGCCTGCTATCCAAGTCTTACTGATCCATATGGACTAGAAATGCCACAATATGCAATCATCATGAAGGCAGATTGTCTCCTGTAAATCTGTCCTTTCTGTAACACATTCAAAATGTACCGTATTGGCTGGATTATAAATCCTTTCAGGAAATTCATGCACATTTGTAGAAGCAGCTTCACATTGATGGATGATGGCATTGGTGTTCAGAGAACCCTTAAAATAATTCATCATATGTATAAATCTGGTTTTCCATGTGTCTGGATTTCCTGTGATTCCTGTAACCAGGTATACCTGTCACTGTTAAAATCTATTCCAGGAATGAGTAAAACTGTCTTTGGGCTGCTCTCATGTTTCTGTAGATGTGGTACCTGTAGATTTTGTACTATTCTGGATCACAACTTTATTTGCTAAGTAAAAATTCACTTAAATGAACCTGTAAAGTTTGAGAACGCATTTATCAAACCATTCTTCTCTATATTCTCTATATTTCCATTAAATAATCAATGTCTCTGGTATGTTTAAAATAGTACTCATTTTATAATTATTTAAATATACACAGAATTTTTAGAAACACAACCAATGTATAAAAGAAAGACAAATGAATTTGATGGTTATTCCAAAGGACTCCATTGTGATGTGAAAATTTAATAATTTTTTCATACGTATTTTTGTGGATCTTCTATTGTGTACTAAACATCATTGAACTCAACAACTTCCACTGTATTCTAAACAACTTTCTTCACTTTATTTACAAAAAATAAAATATCCTTCCTTCTTTCTCTGATATTATGTAACTTTAATAGCACTGGTGAAAGTAACATTTTCCAAGCTTGTAAATAGATACATTAGATCCATTCCATGGATACTCAGGAAGTATTTTCATCAAAAAAAAAAAAAGATGATTTCTAATTTCAATTGTTTGAAAATATTACAGAACATCAGAGTTAGAAGGAGTTGCCTTTAAATAAATATTCTTATTTACCCAACAGAGGAAATGATGTCCAAATAAAATTAAATGGTGAGTTTGTGACTGCCTTGGAGCTTAGAACTTGAGCTGGTTCTCAAATTAGTGTGCATATGTTTTCTACCATGTTGTACTGCCTCTTAATCTAATAAAAGAGTAATATTTTATAAAAGAAATAAATTGTATTTTTATACAATAATAAACTATCTGAAAAAGAAGTAGAGAAAGCAATCCTATTAACAATACATCAAAAGCAATAGTACTTTGGAATAAATTTCACCAAGGAAGTGAAAGATCTATTCACCAAAAACTACAAGACATTGACAAAAAGAAATTGAGGAAAACACAAATATATGGAAAAAAGCCCGTTCATGAATTCGAAGAGTTAATGTTGTTAAAATGTCACTACTACCCCAAATCATCTATAGATCCAATGCAATCCCTATCAAAATTCCAGGGGCATTTTTCACAGATACAGAAAAAACAATCCTAAAATCCATCTGGAACCAAAAAAGACCCCAAGTAACCAAAGCAATCTTGAAAAAGAACAAAGCTGGAAGCATCACATGTCCTCATTTCAAACTATATTACAAAGCTATAGTAATCAAAACAGCATGGTACTGGCATTAAAACAGACACATAGAGCAATGGAACAGAATTTCGAGCCCAGAAAATAAACCTATACATATTCGATCAACTAATATTTGACCAGGGAGCCAAGAATAGTCATTAGAAAAAAAACAGTTTCTTCAATAAATCGTGTTGGGAAAGCTGGATAGCTACATGCAAAAGAATGAAACTGGATTCCTAACTTACACCACTCACAAAAAAAATCACTCTAAATGAACTAAAGACAAACATTAGCGCTGAAATCTTAAGATTCCTAGGAGAAAATAACATTGGTCTAGGCAATCTTGATTTTTGTTCTTGATTTTTTTTAATATGACACCAAAAGTACAAGCAACAAAAGCAAAAATCAAGTGGGACTACATCAATCTAAAATGCTTCTGAACAGCAAAAGAAACTATCAACAGAAATGAAAAAGCAACCTACAGAATTGGACAAAATATTTCCAAATCAGATATTGAATAAGGGGTTAATATTCAATATATATAAGGAACTCATACAACTCAATAGCAAAACAAACAAACAAAAACAAATAATATAATTTTAAAATGAGCAGGGGACTTGAATAAACATTTTTCTGAAGATGACATACAAATGGCCAACAGGTGTATGAAACAGTGCTCAGCAACACTAATTATCAGGGAAATGAAAATCAAAGCCACAGTAAGCTATTACCTTACACCTGTTAGAATGGCTACTATCCAAAAAATAAGAGATAACATAAATGCTGGTGAGGATATGGAGAAAAGGGAACCCTTGTGTACTGTTGGTGGGAATGTAAACTGGTGCAGTTACTATGAAAAATAATATGAAGATTCCTCAAGAAATTAAAAATAGAACTATCATATGATCCAGCAATCCCACTTGTAGGTCTACATTTGAAGGAGATGAAATCACAATCTCAAAGAGATATCTGCACTCCCATGTTCACTGCAGCACTATTCATAACAGCCAAGACACGAGAACAACTTGAGTACCTGCTGACAGATGAATGCACAAAGAAAATGTGGCATGTATAGTATACCCTGTGGAATATTATTCAGACAAGAGAAAGAAAGAAATCCTGCCACTTGCAACAACATCAACAAACCCCGAGGGCATTATTCTAAGTAAAATAAGTCAGACAGAGAAAGACAAATACTGTATGATCTCACTTACCTGTGGAATCTAAAACCATTGAACTCATAGAAGCAGACAGAAGAATGATGGTTGCCAGGGGCTGATGGGTAGGAGAAATGGGGAGATATTGGTTAAAGAGTACAAACTTTGAGTTATAACATGCATAAGTACCAGGGATCTAACGTACAGCATGCTGACAATTGTTAACAATACTATACTGTATACTTGAACGTTTCTAAGAGAGTAGAGATTTAATGTTCTCACCTAACAGCAGCAGCAGCAGCAGCAGCAGCAGCAGCAGCAGCAGCAGCAGCAGCAGCAGGAAAACAGTAACATTATGGAAGGTGAAGGATGTGTTAACTAACCTTATTGTAGCAAAGTATCTCTAAATATACATGTGTATCAAATCATCACGCCTTACACCCTAAGCTTACACAATGTTGTATGTCAATTATATCTCAATAAAGCTGGAAAAAGAAAGTAAATGAGAAGCTGAATAGATATTTCACAAGTTGGTTTTTGTTTGTTTGTTTTGTCCAACTGATGTCTTGTTTTGCACTCTAATTGGTTTACTTATGGCACTTTCCAGAAAGTAAGATATCATTCATTCATTTATTCAATCATTGCACAAACATTTCCTAAGAACTGGTTATATGACAGGCACTCTAGTGGGTGACACATGAGAATTTACAATCTAGTAACATAACCCAGGGTACAGCAGCACAGGAACAGATGAACAAAAGGCTTCCTAATATAATCCTTGCATTTGTTTCTCCAAGTACCTTAAAATAAGATGTAAACTCTGGACCACACGACCTGATCTTGATCAGCTGTCTGCCCTTAGGAAAATTACTAAATCTCTCTGTCTCAGTTTCCTAATATGTAAGATTATAATCTTTATAGATTTGTGTGATGATTAATTAACTGGATTAATAAATTGACATAATGTGAAGATCTTAAAATCAAGCCTAACACACAAGAAGTGTTCAATAAACATTAGATAGAACTATTATTATGATGATGATTACTTTTATTACCATCAGTAACAAAAATCCCCTCTAAAGATCTATCTAGCCTCCAGGATAACTACGCTCTAAACTCCCTATCAAATTCTTTCAATCCTTTCCAATTCCCCTACCTCCCCTTTAATTCCCATGGAGCTTCTCAATTTAAGATTCATTTTAATGGCTATTTCTGCAAACAGAACATTTAGCAGTTTAGTGATGCAATCAGGGCAGTCTGAGATGTCGTGCTCTAACTAGTTACACTGCACAAAGCCTAACAGTTTGCTTTCTGTTTTTAAAGAAGCGTTTCGTTTAGCCATCCTTGTGGCAGCACATGTAATTGAAAAGAGGCATATGGAGACCAGCATGCAAGCCTAACAAACACTTCAGAGTGCCTTAAAAACTATGCTAATCAGTTTGGGAAACCATGTTTTAATCTTGGGAAAAAAAAAATAGAAACCTCAAAACTCTTCAAACCTAAGGTGACTTTTAAGGAGATGTAATCATTGTTGGTATCATCTAACACTGGTTTATTTCCCTCTGCCCTGGCAAACACTGGACATCGAATGGAATCATAGGAAAAGAAAGAAATGAGAACACGTGTGACCTGCAGAAATGAACCCGGGATGGAGGTAAAGCAGGACACTGGCCCCATGGTCAGAGTCAGCATGCAGACTGCCTCTCCTGCAGGACAGGGAGAAGCAACACAGGTTCACCACTTTCCTCCCCCCGCAGGAAGGCACTGAGCATTACCTGAAAACAAGAAAGGCATCAGATGAACAGACCTTTATAACAGAATGTACATCTGCCAAGACAAAAATACACGACAAGCTTCTGGTGCTGGCACGCTGACAGTATGAGCAAGCTGTCTTAGCAGTGATTTTGCAAATCATTTGAGTTTAAATTCTATATGGGCCGTAGGGCCCCTGGAGCATCACTTTCTATATTTGGCCTCCTCATTTAGCTGTGTTTGGAATAAATAGGCTACGGGCAAAAATCATGCCCTTTAAGAGTTCTGCATACACAGACTAGTCCTGCATATATATTAATATGTGAACGGAGTGACTGATGCTAGTCTATGCGTGCACACACACACACACACACAAGCTTTCTAAATGTATTTTTAAGTTGTTTTCCTGTGTGACTTTTTCTCTCTCTTTTTTTAAGTTCAGCTCTCTGGCATTTAGTAACCCACAAGCTGCTGTTTCTTTTTCTAAATAAGTTCAGCTTGATGGAGGGGCCAAGAAAAATGAGCCCAACTGATGACTGCAATCTCGAAAGAAAATATGCTTTTTATCAGAGACCACATGTTGCCAATGCCAATTAAAGTAAAACTGGGAGATTTTCTCAAATACCAACCTGGAGAGAAGGAATGATGAGCCAAGTATAAGAAAAGAAAAAAAGTAAGCTTCAGGTGGAATTGCCAGGATGTCCATTGAGAGGAAATGTAAAAATTTAAGGTGGAAAGTGTAACATGCATTGTAGATTGAGCAGTTTGTTAACCATCTAGATAAGAATTTGTACAAAGGCAATGCCATGGACTTTGATTTAAGCTGACCTCAGTGAAATCCTGGCTCTGCCACTGACGGCCGGAATCACCTTAACATAACCTAAGCCTTAGTCTCCTCATCTATAAATTGGGGATCACAGAATCCTGGTTGGATTTTAAAAAGTGATACTGTGGATTAAAGCAACAGTTTCATAATATTTGCTTGATAAGTGTTCAACGAGAGACAGAAATTAATTGATTCATTTGCAGATAAATGCTTTAGTAAGGAGATTGTGTTACTTTTCTAAAGCTGTTATAGGCAACCATTTAGACCCATTCATCTTGCAAACATATTAAGTATTACGTGCATTACTTGAGTGTCTTCAGAAGTTGACAAGAAGCCCTGTAATGATGTGACATGTTCTTATCATTTTATTTCTGACATCAATTAATAATATACCTGTGAGGTCAGCTAATCACACTTCATTAAAAAAGGATCACTTTTTCTAGTAGCTTGGGAGGTGCAAGAGGTCAAGGTTAAAAGGTTCACTTTGGGGTTTCTCTGACTTAGTTTCCATCATCCCTAAAATGTTTATGCCACTTTAAAAGATTATGGTAAAGGTCAAATGAGAGGAACCATGCAAAGTTGCCAGTACCCAGAGTATAGTAAAGGTTAGTTCCTTTCTCCTTTTCCTCCTGGTGAGCTGAGTATCTTTCATATTCTTAAGAACTAGTAGGAATTTGTTAAATAAATGGGCTGAATCTTCAATCCTGAAAAAATGGGTACAAAATTCTCAGGGCTAAAATTCTCAGATGTAGACCTTGAAATATTTTTGTGCTTTCCAAAATGTTGAACTTAAGAGATTTTTTTAGAGCTTGGTGAAAATAATTATTTAAAAAAGTTATACCATGTAGGATGTAGTAATTATGATCTGAAAACTAGGTAATGAATATACATTTTTCATAATAAACATGTTCTTTCTGTAGACCTGCCCCTTCTCAATTTTACACCTTTTCACAGTTTATAATGAATAGAAGATATTTGAACTTTACTCACCATTATTTAAATACTATATTCCACCAGTCTGAAAGTTCTAGAATTTTTTTCTAGAAAGATACATTGTGCATATCTGTGTGAAGTAAGAGACCAACAAACTTCTACTTATATAAAAATTTCCTTATTCTCCATAGTTACATTCTTTAAAGCAATTAAGGAGTTTGGAGTTTCACGAAGCAGATAGTCAGGTAAATGCATTGTCTTGACAAAGCCTGAGGCAGTGCTAAGGTCAGCGAAAGGAATGGGTTTGTCTTAATGTGTCATTTCAACTCATACTCGGACACAATCACAATAATCATGTGCATTTTGTCGACTTTCCTGGGTATTCTGTTCTCCCACCTCTGAGAGTGAATGCAGAGCTACAAGCTTGAAAAACGAAATACAGTAGAGCTGGGCTACCACTTTTGCTGAAAAGAACATCAGTTGCTTGGCTGAGAAATTCCATATTTTCCTACTCCATAGATACTTCGCGGCATTTTGTTCCTCTTCCCACATAGCTGCAGCTTTCTGAGATTACATGATGGCGTTCTCAGGCAAACTATATAAATTTCATTCATACCACTCATCAGAATTAGTCCTAAAAAGAAATAGTAATTTTATTCCTATAAATATGGACTCAAGTTCAGTCCACATAAAGACGAGATACTAATACCCGCTTTTCAAGCAATCTGGACATTGTGTTATCAGCTACCAAAGGGTTTATCTGAACAGAACGTAATTTGTTTTCACAAGGTACATATACATGTAGATCTATCAGCCATTAATATTTATCTTTACTGTTATCCTATGTTGGTGGACTTTGCTAAAAATAATGAAAGTATATTGTTAACATATTTGTTTATCATAGAAACACAAAAAGCAATGTAAATATTCAATAAGGTTAAAATAATTATGAAACAGGATGTAATATTTTGTAAATATTCATGTGATTAATTTTTAAAAATTTGACATAGGCACTCGTAAAACAAAAATTCTTTGGCTGCACCTTGTATCTATTAACAGTTTTAAGAGAAAGAACTAGATAATCCACATTTTTAAGAAATAAATCAAGTAACTTTGGAGAACGTTATACTAGAATGTAACCTTAATGTGAAAGCAAGGACTGTTATTGTTTTGCTTGTTACTATGATGCTTTATATATCATAGGCATTCAATTAACTTATGCTGAATGAGTGAATTTATTACCATCCTCTATGGAAAAATACGTTATTTTAAATAATGATTGTAGAAACTATATAAAACACCAAAAGGTGCTCTTGATATAATATTTAATGAAAATAGAGAATTAAAAATTGCACTCATTCTAAGGCTACAGGTATTTACAAAGGTATTTGAAATGAAAAAATTACACCTTAGGCATTATCTATATAAGAAAAAAATGATACATAGAATTCCATCAGAAAAATTAAAATTTTTGCTTTGCACAAGACACTATCAAGGGCATGAAAAGATAGGAATGAAAAAGTATTTCCAAGTCACATATAACAAAGGACTATATCACAAATATGAAAAGAACTCAAAACTCAGCTTAGAAAGAAAACAAACATAATTTAAAATAGGCAAAAGATTTGAATAAATATTTGACCAAAGAGGATACCTGGATGGCAATACACATAAGAAAAAATGTTTAACAGCATTAGTCTTTAAGGAAGTGTAAATTAAAACCTGTATGAATTACAACTACAAATATATTAGAATAGCTTAAAAAATTGACAATATCAAGCGCTGATGAGGATTCAAGTTAGAATTCTCATGCATTTCTAGTGGAGATGCAAAATGTTAATGTTCCTTTAAAAACAGTTTTGCAGTTTCTTATAAATTTAAACATACATCTACCACATGGCCCAACAATCCTACTTATAGGAATGAAAACTTATAGTCACACACAAAAAATAACATACATGCATGTTTCTAGCAACTTTATTTATAATCTTTAAAAATGGGAAACAATGCAAATGTACTTAAACTGCTGACTGGTAAATTGTGGAACAGCCATACAACGGAATACTCAAGAGATACAAAAAAAAAAAAAAAGAATTACTGCTCCATGCAACCACACGGATGAATCTCAAATGCATTATGCTAGGTGAAGGAAGCTAAGCATATTTTGCTACAACCTGTATAACTCTATTTATATGACCTTCTGGAAAAGGAAAAACTATAGGACTGGATCAGTAGTTTCTAGGCATAAGAGTAAGAGGAGGGTCTTTTGACTCCAAAAAGGAAGCAAAAAGATATTTTATTTTTAGGGTGATGGAACTGTTCTGTATCCTGATTGTGGTGATGATTATGTGGCCCTGTGCATTCATCCAAATTCAGAGCTTTACCGAAAAAGACAGTGAACTTTATTGTATGTACACTAAAAAAAAAAAAAAAAAAAAAGAAATTTGAAGAAATGGAAAGATCCCAAAATAAATGACAGTAGTCATTGTGATATGGTGGTGAATTTCTTTTTTTTCCCCTTCACTTTCCAAATTTTTCTGTGATGTGGTTGAAATATTTCTTTAAATAATGATTAAATTATTTCTATTTATAAAGTAAAAGATTGTATAATATGATGCTTGCTTAGCAGAGTCATGTGTCATTTGGTCTTCCTCATAAATTAACAATGCATTTGCTTTTGCAGAATTAAGAGTTATTTGTTACTGGTTGCAAACCAACTGATTGAAAAAAAAAAAGTCAACCAATAATATATTTTCTCTATATGACACCCATCTGTTTAATTGCTATATTTAATAAAAGTCTAACCTTTCTATATATGCTCCTTCTCTGACTCAAGCTTTTTGCCTCCCCCTCTTGTTTGCTCCTCCCACATCCACATGCGTACACATACATATAGTAAACACCGCCACACTCACTGAACACACTTCCAACCTGCAAAGTCCCTACACGTTGTTCCAAATAAAGCTTTGAAGTTATCCTTCTTGGAATCTCTCTTTGATTCCTCTGCCCAACCTTCCCTCCGACAATTTGCCCCAAAGGCCCCTTCTCTCCCTGCATGGCAGAGTTCACACTGAATTTGCCACATTGGAGTCAAACACTCTTTTCAGGTGACTTTACTCACCAACTAGATTATAAGATTCTTATAGTAGTTTGTCTAATATATTTTATACCCCCAATAATTAGACAAAAGCCTGGAATATGGTAGTTACTTAATACATTTTTAATGTCCCAGCCTGAACTGAATAAACCTATTGTTTTGTATTTATGAGTTAACTTTAGTTGTATAAACATATTTTAGTTGTATAGCCAAACTCCTAGGGGTAGAATAACAATGTTGGCTTTCTTGATTTAATTTACTAATAGTATTTTTGAAAGTACTGAAGGTGAGAAGTATGAAGAAAGGGAAGGTGATTCCAAAGATATAAATTCCGCGATACAAAGATTCTTTACTACAGCAATTGAGGTCAATCCTATTCAAAAAGGCAAGAAAAAAAATCTAATGCTTTACCAAAACCTGCCCCACAGCAGACAAAGAGAAGCTCAAATTACTAGAATTATCAGTGTCTGAAATATCAAAAAGACAAAATTATTATACGTAAATTGAAAAAAAAAAAAAAAGGCCAAGTTCTGTCTTTGAGTCTTGCTATTCCATGCCACCAGTTGTCAACAAGGATGACTTGCAAGCCTGTTAGCAGCACATACTTTCAAAGACAGGTGGCTAAGGAACCGTAGCATGAACAAGCGCTACGCCCGGCTCGTCTTATTGAAACATCCACTCAGTGTGACACTTGCATTTGACCCATAAGCAAAGAGTTTCACCTGATACAGGGTGACCCCATTAAAAATAAGTACCTGTCTCTTCCATCCCCAGCTTTCTTGGGTTAGCAACACGGCATCCATTAAAGGTATTACTGGCGGACTCAATCACTTGTCTAAAGGGCATAATGAATTGAACAGTGCTGTGGGCGTAGAGGTAGCATCTCCACGGTTAACAAGAGACCCATCAGGCTCAGTTCAAAAGAGTAGAAGTGACAAAGCCAGTCCCTATTGACCATCAACTACCTCTAACAAAACTAGCAACCATGCTTCTCAGAGAGACACCCTGTGTCCAGCTGGGTTTTCAGCCTCAGCCCCAGTGCATGGCTCCCCAGCCCACTGCCCTTGGGTCTCATGTCCATCAGAATTTCTGCAGATATAATGAACGTCCAAGCCTAAGTGGTTCATATCCTTTTGATTAAAGAAATCCAAACATGTTTTTTTGTCACTGTCTCTTTGTGCAAGAAATACTCCTGTGTTTTCTCTTTTTTTCAATATACAAATTGGATTAAACAGCATGCTTTGCAAACAACAGATAGGAATGCTAATTAAAGGACAGACTTTGCAGCCACATAAAAAGCAGCTCTGCACAAAAGTCTTCACATTCCATCTGAAATATGGTGTTAAGAGACTTGGTCAGACAGAGCTTGTGTGAACTCTGTTCACTAAAGATAGAACACCAGCAAACAGTCTTAGCAAAGAAAGATAAAGTCACAAATTTAAGCAATGATCTCCTTAACATTTCTATTATGATTGGTAATACTCGATTGCTATGGGTGAAAGCTAACATCTTGAATACAGATGCCAGCAAAAAAAGTGTTAGAGAAGTCTGGGTTTGTTCTGAGAAAAGGCAAAAATACAATGTTGAAATGTGATCCGACTGCTGAAATTTTAATATACTTTTTATCGCTGCTCACTGCTCAGAGAAACAAAAGGCTTAATCAAGAGAGTATCTTAATGTTAAAAACACAACACAATGGAAGCACAGATACAGCATAATCCATACTTCAACTATTTTTCTCTCTAACTTGAGCATCATTTATTCATTCAACAAGCTTTCATTGTGTGTAGCAAGCCCTGTGCTTTGGATTAAGGATACAAAGGTGAGAAAATCATGGTCTCTAATCCCAAAACATGATACTCTAGGGAGGATGAATGATGCTTGAACAGATGGTTACAGAGCAAGGTAATAAAGACAACAACAGTTAAAGGCACAGGATATGCTGAGTATCTTCCTTAGTCTGAGGAATGTGTGTTGGTGTGGCTGCAGGGGAGAAAAGGGGACTAACCAGAGAAAAATTCCTGGTAGGGACAAAGAAGAGGTAAAGTATATTTCAGATGAACAGGGCATGAAACTGGGGCAGCGTGTCAGTGCTGTAAGTAATTTATCATTACTTGAATGTACAGAATTAAAAGGTGTTGCAGGAGCTGGTGCTGAGATGGTAGGCAGAGGTCAGCTCAGGAAGTCCCTGGCACACGATGCTAAAAAACATACTCTGTCCTCTAGGTCAGGAACTTGGCAGAGACACCAGTGGAGAGCTGGTGTGTGCAGTATGAGGAATAGACCCCAGTAAGCCTGTCATGCTCTTCTGGTTCAGAACTATACATTCATTCCTTCAACATATAATTGTTGGTGCTCACTTTGTGTCAGGTAATGTTCTGGGCACTGGGGATGCAACATTGAACAAGACAGTTAAGTTCTTCCTTCTTGTAGACCAATTTATGGTGGACTATTTGAGAATTTTAAGTAAGATTTTAAAACTTTCTGTTATGTGGAGGATGGATTTGATGGGGGCAAGATTAGATGCAAGGAAGTAAGTTAGGGCATTCTTGAAGTAATCTGAGAGACTCCAGAGGGAGTCAAAAGATAGAAAGTGGTAGTTAAGTATAGACAGGGAATAATTCTACGAATATTTAGAAAGCACAATCGACAGAACATGATTACTGGAAATAACTTAGGGTAGAGTTGGGGGAAGAGAGGGAAGGAAAAAGTGAAGAATGAATCCTAAATTTCTAGTTTAGATTATTGGGTAGATTGTGGCCCCATCAATCAAGGTAAATAATTCATTGGAAGTACTCTATCTTTATCCATGACCTCTGTAAAAGGAATGGGAAAATATGTATAGCCTTACCTGTAGGATTACATGCAGCACCTACATTAAATAGAGGACTACAGTAAGGATGGGCACACAGATGTTGATCTGCAGTGTGGCAGGGAAAGATAAAGCACTTGGTGATACACCAAAAGAATTTCAGAAACAGGACATTTCTATTTTCTCTCATAACTAAAAACATATCACATGAGCAAAGAGTTTAAACAAAGGAGCTCAAACATTCTGAAGTTTTAAACTTACTTTAATCCTTCTCTGTTTCTGCTGTTCACATTGACACTAGTATGAACTAACGATGGCTCAGGTGAGAAAACAATGCAACTGACACTATATTTTCCTCTGCCAATAACTCAGGGGGGAAGGGATCCCAATTAGGTTGACACATGGTGTCTACAAAGAATTAATTCCCACTTGATTCTGGACAGACTTGCAAGCTGGGTTCCATCCATTAAGACTGCTGGGAATTCTGAGGTTTGGTTTGCATGGTGACATTTTCTACTGCCGTCAACAACTGGATCTAAGAATACCAATCACCAAAGAACACCTTGTCTTTGGTGTTGTATTATCTAGAGACACTTGGGAATTGTTCCACATTTGGAAGTCATTCCTGACCTACACTGGATAGTTTGGCTATATTTGTCATGTTGATATCTTCTGGCAGGAACACTTAGACATTTATTGTGAGAGCTTTATCAGGGGACAAAAATATTTGGGATATGCCAAATCAAATTATAGTGCACTTGAACAGTCATCATCTCTCTTTTATCCATGATTAGCATTCATTATGCAGCATCAAAAAGATTTACATTAGGATTAATAGACATCATGGAAAAATATGTCTAAATGTTCCCTACAGAAATCCATACTGCTTAAGCAGCAGCGACCCAACGTAGCTAAATCAGCTGCACCCACAGTACTCTCCCAAATACTTCTGACACATATTGGCTGGAACTCAAATAACTTTTGGGCAAAATGGCAAAGTAGGACAAATTTTTTTCTTTGGAATTCCCTTGTTTCCAATTTACTCATTCAGTCATTCAAAGTCTATTTATTGAGTACCTGTTATGTACTAGACACAATTCTAAGCAAAACGTTCCTATCCTGTTAGAGATTACCCTTCTCCCAGTTCTTCCAATTCCCAGCCCTCAGCTTGTCCCCTTGCTCTAATTTTCCTAGAAATATAAAGTACCACTATTTCCCTTCCTCATTTCTCCATGGAAATTAACCCATTCATTAGTGATTACCTTTCCACGGGCTTCTGAAAAATGTCCTTATCTCAAAGATATTACTAAACACTGAGGAATTCAGATTTGTGTCTGGCTGATGTGGGAAATATCTGAGGAAATGGAAATAATCTGGAACACCCAAATCAAACCATGAACATGAAAGCTCTAGCTCCTGGAGGATGCGGTGGCAGCATAACACAGCAGACGGCGAGTTCTCAAGCCAGACAGGTGGTGGTTGAAATCCCAGCTGCACTCTTTCCTAACAGTGTGCCTTAGTTTGCCTGAGACACACTTTCCTAGACTTTACTAGTGAATATTAGTAAAAGATTAGAAATAACATATATTCAGTAACAGGCACGAAATAAATGCTCAAGAAATAATTCTTGTAATTTTACTTCCTCAAGATTGCAATTAAGGAGAGTATACTCCATCAGTCCCATTTGTTCCATGACTATATTTATTGCACATAGATTTGCCTTTGGGTTCATGGCACTGTTAAATGCCACTGGTTTTAAGATCTATGCAATTAAGGGGGGTGGCAAGGAGAATTTTTTTTTTAAACTTTGAAATAATTGCAGTGAAGTTGGATATGAAGAACAAAGAGCTTTTCATTTTGCTAAACCATTTGAAATTAAAGTTGCTGACCGGAAGTGTCATCAGCCACAACTACTTTAACATTTATTTCCTCCAAAGACATTTTTAACATAACCACAACAAGGCTATCTAAAATAAGAAGCTAATATTGATACATTACAACCTTCAAATCCTCAGACCCCATTCTTGTTTCACTATGTTCCAATACTGTCCTTAACAGTAAGAGTCCAGTTCAGAATAAGACATGGAATTTACTAGTCATGTCTCTTTAATCTTCAAACCACAGCAGTTCCTCAATCTTTCTTTGTCTTTCATGACCTTGACACTTTGGAAGACAACAGGCCAGTTATCTTGTTGAATGTTCCTCAATTTTAGTTTGTCTGGTATTTCATCATGCTTAGAGTCATGTTATGCATCTTTGGCAAAAATATCAGAGAAGTGATGCTGTGTTCTACTTGCAGGCTATCAAGTCGTACACAGTTCCAATTTTTCCCACTGCTGAGACTGTTCATTTTGGTCAAGTGATTACTGTTGTATCTGTTAGGTGTCTCCACTGTAAAAATACTCTTTCATGGTAAATTAGTGCACATTTTACAGGGTCATACTTTGAAATTATATATTTCCTGTTTCTCATTAAAATTTTATACATCCATTTAGTATTTTAATATAATACGGACTCACAAATTCCTATTCCACTTTGTGCAATACAATCCATTACTACCATTCTTGATTTTGATGTTAAAATTCTCCCTGATTTAGCCAGTGTGAACTTTTTCAAGTGAGCTTCTGAGTCCTTTTGCACGTGTCTGTTACTCTTGCAGCACCACAAGATGCCCCAACCTCATCTTTGACTTTCTCTGCCCCAGCCCTGGGAATCAACCATTTCTCCAAGGAAACCTGCTTTCTTTTCACATAAAATAGTACTGAGAAGCCATTATCTGAGTGCTAATTGCTACTGGAGTGTCTCTTCTCCACGTCTCTCACAGTGAACAAAGTAGAGAATATATGTATGTATATTTAGATCTATAATTATTTCTATATGTATCAAAAGACACTGAAAAACATGAGATCACACTGATATTTTTAAATCAAATCCGACACCACAGGGAGAGAAAGGAAAAGAATAGGAGGAGTAGGGAGAGGAAAAGAAGGAGAAAGGAGGAAAGTAAAAGGAAGGGAAGAGAAAGGAAGGGGGAAAGGAAGGAAAGAGAAGGGAGAAGCAGAACTCTGTGCGATGTTTAAGATACTCCTTAAAAAGAACTTAGAGGAGAAACAAACTCATATTTTGAATGGAATGACAACAGAGTATCATTCCATTAATAAAATGCATATATGTTTATTTCTGCTTGCACTCTTAACAACTGGCCTTGCTTACTACTCTCTGTCTGTCTCTTCATGAGAACATGAAGAAGAAAAAGCTTGAGGCAATTTCAGACCAGCTATCAATCAACTGACCCCCAGACATTTAAGAGTCCAACCAAAATAAGCAGAGCTGCCCACTCAATCCACAGCTAATTGTTAACACATGCAGAGCCCAGCTGAGCCTAGAAGAACCTCCCAGTTAACTTGTAGTCTCGTGAACAATAATAATTTGGTTATTACTTTAAGCCACTGAGGTTTGGGGTCAAGTGTTATATAGCAATCTTCTGGCTTGAATTAAACTAGAAGTTATACTCTGAAATCAGAAATGCTCTTCTCCTATGAATTATATATTTTCTGGAGCATTCAGTATTCTATAGGTATTGTTTTATTCAAAGACGAGTAAATGGACGATGGTTAGGTTTCAGGGTAAGGTAGATATATATGAACAAGGACACTGCGATAGGGTCTCATCTCTGTCTGATGTACTACATGACCACAGACTACGATCCACAGCCACACAGTGAGCTTTTCAAGAGCATCGACAATGTATTATTTTCCTTTGTATATCTAGCACCTAGGAGAGCTCCTTCTATATTTGCAATGCTGTAAGCACTCAGTCCAGTAAGTGAGTGGATAAAGGACAAGTGAATTCTGGTCAGTTATTTTAAAAAGTTCAACACAATAAATATTTATTTAATGAGTGAAGGAATGAAGATTCAACTTCACTAAACAGGAAGCTCTTTGTTTAAGACAGTTACTCCCTGAAATAAAATTAAGGAGTGGAAAAATAAGCCAATAGGTCCAAGCCCACAAATGAAGAAATACATAGGAATAAAGGAGAAATGAGTAATGTTGATGAATGGGAGAGTTTTGTAATGCGAGCATCATAGCAAAAGAGTTAGGAATGAAAACATTTCATTTTGCTGAAAGTCAGCTTCCTCATAACTTCTCAGTGTATGAATTACATGTCACAAAATCCTAAAGGGAGCCAGAAGTACAGGCAGTATTTTCAAAGTGAGTGCACAAGAAGTAAGCCCCGGACTCCTGATTTCCTGTAATGTGACAACACTGCCTCAGAGGGGGATGCATGTAGTTTTGTTTCTTGTGACCTCAATAGAAATTAATTTTGTTGTTAGTATCTTTTAAAAATAAAGGTAAAAGCTTGGCTTTCCTTTCCCATGTTCCAATTAAAGTCAGGATTTTAATAATTATTCTCAGAAACCAAGTTGATGTTGATACATTACTATGCGGATAGCTCTGCATTGTAGTGATGTTTTGTGCTTGGATGATAATAACTGTCAAAATGCAAGGGGTTAGTGAACAGGACCCATGGGGAATGGCAGGATGACACTCTATGCAAGACATTCTGCTAATAGGTCTGAGAGCAATTACTGTATGGTTTATGATCACAACACTTAACCCTCTCACTCTCAGACTGTAGGAAGCTTAGCCAGCAAACTGCTTGAGGAAATTTTCGGCTCTCTGTGTTTTATCAGTAAAGTCCATTTAAGGGGCATGTCATGAAAACTGTCAAATATGCCTGTGCGTTAGAAACATCAATATGGTCTATAATATGACTGCTGCACAGAAAATGAGCAAACCCAGAGAAGAATTCATCAACTCCTGAACCAGCCTCATCTGATCATTTGCGTTTTTAACTTTAAGTTCAGTTGACCAGTTACTCTTTTCTTGTTTTCATGCACTGCTCCTTCACATCAGTATTAAGGTCTCTTTATTTTGTACTTGAGTGTTGTTATGGCATCATGCTAGCTAGTATTTTCTTTAAAGAAAGCGTAATTGTATCAGTCATGTTTACAAAGGAAGCAAAATAAGCACTTGGTAATCATCTCATTTAGCTATTAGACAACATTCTTTCCAAAACATTCCAAATCTACTATCATCTCTTTTTCTGCTGACCAATAAAGTACCTTGGTCTCTCAACTCCATCAGTTTTCCCATACACTAATCCATGTATGTTACTTTCTTACCCCATCATCTGCTAACAAGAAACAGAGCAAGTTACCATCAGATTAAACCATAACAAGAAATGTGGGGGTCATAAACACATGTGATTTTTGAAAGGAAGATTCATAATTTAGAGATATGAAGATAGAGAGTGGCAATATAGTAGAGGTTAGATGTGACATTAAGTCACCAACTGATTTGGAGATAGTCTCTGAGCCCATAAAATTCAGATATAATAGGTTTCTAATTCCAATCAGCTTGCCTTCCAGTGACTGACAATTTTAATTAAAAATTAACAAAAATATTATCTTCTAATTTGATAATTATGTACAACACAGACATTTTTACAAATAATCTCCATGAGTTCCTTTTAACAAATACATATTTGGGGTAAACAAGACTACTTTTTCTCTACAATCACATACAATAAATTTAGATTTCTTTTGTACAATATTTGACTATATCAATTTGCAAAATAAAAGTGCCATTGACAATAATAGCTTTACTTTTTAATAGTGACTATAGAGAGTTGTTTGAAGTATCTGCTTAATTCATAACCCTAATCAGGGCTTCTAGGTGCATTTGTGATGTCTGTAAATCTAGGCAGAATTATTATAGTTTATATATATATAAATATGTATATATATTTATAAATATTTATTTATTTATTTATTTATTTATTTATTTATTTATTTATTTATTTATTTATTTATTTATTATAGACATACATTTAATAATAACTTTTCCAACAGACAGATTCTTCTGATTCACAAAAAGGCATTGTGTAGTTCAGCAATAAGGGTGACTTACTCTTAGATTTGCTTTTCAACCCCCAAATTTGAAGTCCCCAGTAAGAAGTTCATACTGTATAACTTTGCCTCCCTGGCTAGTGATGTTCAGATCAGTGATACATACTGACCCATGAAGGGCTGATCAGAATTTTCTCCTGGTCTGTTTCTCTGTGAAATTGGAACTGAGGACACGAAAAGTCAAGATCTATAGCTTTGCAATGAAGTCAAAGAGGCTAATCTTCAGGAATATAAGAATAATAAAAACATGAAGAGAAGAGCAGCGACACAGAGGGAGCATAGTTCTAAGAGATGGTTGGCTTAGTTTTCAATGGTTTTCCATCTACTAGTTGCAGTCACTTGTGGAATTCGGCTGTCTTTTGTTGACATGGTTTTCAGGAGCTATGTGCACATAAAATAATGTGTGCATAGCTCCTGAAATTGGAAAATTAAATTAGATTGAGTGAATAGCAGCCTTGTCAATAGGAAATTATAAGATTTTATGATGAAAGGTTAGATGCTAAGACGAAAAACGATAGGGTGTTGGACCCAGACCCAAATTTGGGGAATGTGGAAGTTTTTCTGGAGAAAGGACCATCTATGGAGAGACATGAAAGAGAAGTGAAGACGGCCAGATGAATCATTGAGAAAGGATTCTGGAAAGAGGGAACAGCATTATGAATGCCTGCTAAGAAAGATGAGAGCAAGGGGCTGAGGGGACGGGAAGTAGTTCAGGCTAATGAAGAAGAGGCTGGATAATTTTGAAAAGTTTAGATTTTAAGAGGACTTCATCAACTGTCATAAAGAGTTTGGATTTGCTCCCGAGAGCAATGGAGAGCACAAGATAAGACTGCTAAGCAGGCAGAGGGCAGGACTTTAGGGATTTGCAGGATTTAGGCCTTGTTGGGTTATTACTTTGGTTTTATCTGAACAGCATGTTTAAAACATGGGAGAACAGGCTGGCATTTTAGGGAGAAATAGATCAATCTAGTTAGGATAACCATAGCAATGTAGGGGAAAAAGTGATGAGGAGAAATAGGAAACCACTTCAGGAGATGGCTCATGGTCATCAGAGATAACCAGTAGGCAGCAGATAAATTGGTTGCAGAGGGTTAGGGAGAGGGAGAATCTTGCAGGACAGCTGGCAGCCTGAAATGGTCTACTGTATCAAGCAACACGAGTGTGTGATTTTTTTTTTTTTTAAGAAGTATGTTTTTCTCTCTTTCCTTCATTGGCATGTTGTGAAAAGTGGAAAAAACAGGGTCGTCATAAGACAGGGGCTTACGGAGGCCTAAACTGAGTACGGAACCCATTCTTTTTGAGAGCACCTAGCTGGTTAAGGAAAATACCTAAGAGGTAAGGATCTCTGGCTTAATGTAATTAGGTGTTTACATCCAAAACTCTTTCTAACTAAAACATGGCAGCATGAATCCATTTATTTATTAAATATTTATTGAGTACTTACTATGTGCAAGGCCCTATGGTAGGTACTGGTGATATACTGGCAAAGAAGATACACAATGTCCCTGCCCTCACTGAGCTTATACTTACTACGGGATAATATCATAGATCAAATCACTTTAAAATTATTTATAATTTTGAGCACATCTAACAGAGTCCTGACTAACCTATGTGTATCTCAGGAAGTAGTATCTGGATGACGCTACAGACTGAATGGTGCCCCCGTTAACCCATGTGTTGAAGTTCTAACCCTCAGTGTGACTGTACATGGAGACAGAACCTTTAAGGAGGCAAATCAGATTAAATGAGGTCATGAGGGTGGGGCCCTCATCCAATAGGACTGATGTCCTTATAAGAAGAAAAATACCAGAAGTACACCTGCCCAGAGGAAAGGCCATGTAAGGACACAGTGAGAAGGCAGCTGTCTGTAAGCCAAGGATAGAGATCTCACCAGAAAGCAACCCTTGATCTTCCAGCCTCCACAGCTGAGAGAAAATAACCCCTGTCTGCAGTATTCTGTTATGGCGGGCTGAGCAGTCTAGTATGGGTGGTATTCTGAAGGATGAGTAAGTCTGTCTTTGCCTATTAGGGCAGGGCAGGAGGGAGGATATCACGCTAAGGAACAATAGCAGGTGCCTTAGGTGAGGAGCCTCATGGAGTATTGGAGCAATGGAGAGAAGATGAGTGTGAGGAGAGAGAGGCAGAGTGGCAGGGTCAGGATGTGCAGCTCTGGAGGCCTGCTTACGTTAATTACTGGCTTTTATCCGAACAGTACTAGAAAACCACTGAGAGGTCAAATCAAACCAGTAACATAATGTTTTGTGATTAGAAAATATGATTCTGACTTCAAAAAGGAGAGTGGATTGGAAGGAGGCAGGAGGTGAGTTTGGAGGCCGCTGCAGAAACTGGGGAGAGATGGTGGTGGGAGCAGTGTGATGGAGAGGAGTGGATGGATTTAAGAGATGTTTAAAGGGAGCACTGACTTGTTTTTGTGATTAATGGGCTATGGTGAGGTAAGTAAATGGAGGTGTCAGAAGTAGTTTCAGGGCACCTCGACTGGCAGGACACTGTGGTGAATGGTAGTGGTTTATTTAGATAGGGAGCCACGGAGAAGGGATACTCCTTGGGCGGAAAGATTACTTCTTTGTGGAGGTGAGGCTAAGAGTCAGTGGGTCTTGGTATTGTTTCAGGGCCCTTTGCTCCATGCTTAACGGGAAACTACACGCTGTAGATTTGATAAACAAAGACCCAGCTCCTGAGAGAAGGGGCCTGATGAGCGCTAGGCAGTGCTCTAGGTTTCAGGGCTGGGGCAGGTTCCAAAGCAGAAAATCCTCAGTGTGGATACTGATCAATAGCTGGGGAGTGCACTCCGAAAGGGGGGATCTGGTGCTCTGGCATCACCTGACTTCCAGATGCCAACCTCTGGCGTAAGATTAATTTTAGCCACACTCAGCCTGAGGCATTCATGAGCTCTATGAGCTTGGTGGGACTGGCCCAGAATCTAAACCAAGAAGGACTGAGTGACTCCTCTTCCCTGAGCCTGCTCTCCAATTTCAAAGAGAGTGCAAGTCTCATTCTTCTGTAATTACTGGCCGTGAAGTAATGCTTAGCAGCCCATGGATTTATTTACATACGCATAGGTCTATATTGAACAAATATGCGTGCAGTGCCTACCATAACTTACTTCCTTCTCACAGAATCCTTATGAGGCAGGTAATGTATAACCATTATGCAGACAAATAGACTGAGGCCCAGAGAAGTCTAGCTAGTAAGTGTCAGAGAGCTAGGATTTGTCTTGGAAGGCTGGTCTGCCCTCACCATTATAATGTATTTAAATTTTCTTCCTTTTTAGATAGTTAAGTTAAATGGTATTAACAAGCTACGTATAAAAAAAATCAGACGTAAGAAGACCTGTTTCTAGTCCTTGCTGGTTCAAGTGAGCTCCCAGGACTTGGTTCCAGTAGGTTCCATTACAGTCCCCACATTCTCACAAGGCCTTCTTTGAGTAAAAAAAAAGTCATGTGGCTTTTTAGAGGAATCCTAAGAATAACACTTGGTAAGTACAGTCAGTGTCAGACAGCCCACTCTAACGGGCCTATTGCTCATTTATATGACTCTTAGGTTCTCAAAACCTTGAAGTATCTGTTCTCTTTGCAGAATGCTCTCTTATCCAACTTTTCTGCATAAGTCTAAACTTTACTCTTCTTTCAAGGATTCACACAACTCTTTCCTCTATGAAGCCTTCTCTGATCATCTCATCAAAATTAGTATTTCCCTCTATGTTCTCAGAGTGTTACACCCTTATTACAGCTCTTATTTTAGCATAGCTGGCATTAGAGCTCCCAACTACAATAGTTCGAGGATTCTAGGATAAATAGTTTTCACGCTTAACATGTCTGAAATAGGTATGCATCTCACAGTCAATGCAATGGCATCTTATAATTGATTCGCAGTTTGTTTTTTCACTTCTCTGTGTTACATAAAATGATGGCATATCACACAATTAATAGCACCTTAGTAGTTTGTGAGCCCCTGATTTTAGAAACTTTGCCTCATTCCTCTCTATATATTCTTCATCAATGAATTCAGTCCCTTTCAGAAACCCATCACTCAAAATTTTTGATGTTGATCCAAATGTGTATTCTATACTCCGAGTTACCATGATTTTCTTCAGTGTCCAAAACATTTCCAATCACAATTTGATTTAAATTAAAAGGGTTTTGATGGGACATTCATTACTTACAAGGTAACATTTATTAGTCTATGTGTTGTGATTGGAGCTTTAATATAAGTAGGAAGAAGTTTAATCTGACTTCATTTTCACTCCATTAAAAACCTTGTAACAGTGTTCATAAATTAGATCCAGAGTCATAAAAGTATATTTCATAGCCCCAATCTGCACATATTTGACCACATTTGGATATTTAACATAGATTTAGATTTGGGAATATCCACCATTTACACATATTAATGTTTTTCATGATTTTAATGAGGGCACACAAATGGATAAACTGTATAATTTTGGTCTGTCCTGTTGACAGTGACACTAATAAACTAGGGGCACGTTGTAGCAATTAAAGTTCATTTATTTGTTTAAAATGAACGCTTTTTTATTGTTAGCTCATCACTGACTTGCCTTACTTACAAAGAATATAATTAAATATCATAAATAAAGTGAACTAGAAATATTATTTTAGGAAAAAGGAGACTTAAGGGAACAAAATAAACAAATTCATAGTAGTATGGCATGGGAGTGATGCTTAAATGCCCTCCTAAGCACGAGATTTAACTCCCAAGACTCAATTTAGAATCACTGAAGAACACAGTTGCTAATTTGTAGGTAATTTCATTTGTTATATATAGACATGTACGGAGGCCTCAGAGTAAAGAAGGAAAAATAACAAAAATAACAAAATAACAAAGAGATGATTAGTCTGGAGCATAAAGGCATCCCTACCAAATCCCAGACAGTCCCTTTCCTGGATGAAGCCTGATGAAATTTAGGGTGGAAAAATGTATTTCTTGAATATACTGAGTAAAATCTTTTCATTTGACAATAAACCTATAGATATCTATCTGTTCATTCATTCTTTCATTAGCTTTTTTCTTAAGTATTTTCTGAGTTTCCCAAGAAACAAAAAGGAATTGTTGGAATTCTAAGAGATTTCTGAAGCAGTTCATCAAACCACTGGTTTCAAGGATGAAATTTAGAAAATTTATATTTCTAAATTTATATTTCTATCCAGAAAATTCATATTCTCTTATATTCTTTTGCATGAGGTGAGTAAAAGTCCTTAGCTGTGAATAATAACAACTACATTTCATAAAATGCCAGCTACTGAATGTCTAGATCACATTATCCATTATCTAGCATACCTTTATATGCTCTAAGTCAAATTTTGGTTTCATAAATGAAAGAATATTCTAATGATTAGAGCTCTTCAACAATGGGATGAAAGTAATTCTCAAGCAGGGGCAGGATGGCTAGCATTGCTGAGCTAAAGTATTTTGAATGAAAGTTTGGACAATGTGGATGTCGAAGAGTCATTCCAATTTTGACTGTCTATGACAGCACTTTATAAGGTAGATGTGGTGAAGCAAAAACAGTAAAGTTATGAACCCCAAGGCAGGAGTCAGCATGGGTTTGAGTCTTGACTTTTACTCTAAGCCCATCTGAAGATTAATTTCCTGCTCCAGGCCTCAGCTGATACAACTAAAAAAGAAAATGGTGACAAAATTACCCAATTCACAGTTACTATCAAAACTAGTTAAACAATTAAAAATAAAGATACTGTATAAACTGTAATACACTGGCCACCATATTATGTGGCATTTTATATGCAGAGTGCGTGTAGGAATGCATCCAGAAGTATTCTTTAAACTCATCTTTATTAGAAACTTCATCCATCCTTAAAGGAATCAGTCTGTTTTCATTATATAATCCTAAAGTTCTCATGTTTTCTTCAACTATTTTTTCTTCTTTACTTGTTTTCTATTTCAAATAGAAAATCTGCTTTTTATAGTTTCCTATTGTTGATTTCTTTAGGAATTCAATATGGATTTCCCACCCCAGAATGGGTTAAACTTCATTTAAGTATTTGCAGTGTGCTCGTTCTGTGAGAAAACTTTCTCTGGGCCTGTAGCTCCCTGCTAACCTACAGATATAAGTAGCTGACTGTTTCCTAATTTATTTGGACTTGTCCTTTCTCTCTCACACACTTACTTTCTGAAATGATTTCTTGTTCAATGTCAAAATATACTTTATTGTAATGGTTAATCATTATAAAAAAGAAAAAGTAACTGCTAAAAATTGCCTGTGATTTAAAGTTAATATACTCTACACTTATTAACAATAATTATAAAAATAAAATTTTCTAATATTTATTTTTTGCTAAATATTGTTTTTAGGCTCTGTGCAGAGTTGCTTTCTGAATTGTAAGCCTGTTTCATTTCTGATAGTGTAAGGAGGGTTGTGGGGAAAAAAGAGAAAATTCTTGGACTTCATTTCATCCCTGCCTACATATTTACTCAACTCTTATAAGCATTTTATAATTTATAAAAATTGCTCTGAGTGAAAGACTCAAATCTATGAAACAGTAAGACACCAGACCTGAGGCATTCAGTCTCTGTGGCCCAGCAGAGCGCGGTCAGTGCCAGGACTAGTGCAGCGAGGTCCAAATCAGGGCCAAGCCTGGAAACCAGGACTTGGAGGGCAACACGCAGCTCATGAGGTGAAAGAGGGAGAGGGAGTGGACAGGATCACTTAGTCTAAAATGAAAGAACAGCACACAAAGTCAATGTCCTTTAGGCAGGATGAAGCAAGGCCGAGTCAGAGAGGAGGCGATACATAAAGCCTGGGAGGGGGACATGGTGAATCAGCACAAATTATCAAGAGTTAGTGTTAAGTCCTAGCCCTGGTTCTGCTGTTCAACAGATCAAAACGCTTACAGTCACCTGTCCAAGACTGGCAGCATCCCTAAACAAGTTCTGCAATAGGATAAAACACAGTAAAGGAGCAAAAATTATGCTTAGATGTATAAAGTCGATTCCTCCAAGACACCATCCTATCAGCTCCGCCTCAGCTGGGGTAGACTACATTGCTTCAGGAACAACATCCAATTGTGGCAGGAAACAGGGAATTCCGCTGACCTGAAATAGGCCCCGAGACCACGTGTTCAAGTTCCACAAAGGAGCAAATCACCCAGTGTAAATTCCTTATTCCTTGAAGCACTAAAATGAAGTTAGCATTTTTCACAGGAAGATAACTGTAAAAATCCTACAACAGAAGTCTAGCTCTTCTCTTTGAAAAAATAGGCTAGTAATTTCACATACTTAAAGAAAAAAAATGAGCATGAGGATCCTGTTTTGGATTCTCCTAGGACCAGAGTGCCTGTACCTTCCAACCAAACTGATTAATCTCTCTAAACAATACGTACTTGTCATCAGTTTACAATGTAGTGTCATCAAGTTATTTCACATTGATTCTTTCTCATGTCTCTTCCACGTCGTTAGTGATGTGGTGCCTGCTAGAAATGCCACAGTGAACAGGCTATCTGAATCTTAAAAATAAACTCTTGTTGGCAAGGGTTTGTAGCTGCAATTTGGGGTGGAATTTTGTGTGTTTGTATCTATGATGAATTAGTTGTACAGAGTTCTCATGTAAGGAGAGAATGAAAAAGCAAAAGCCAAATCACTTTTTTTATCTCAAAATATGGTATTTTAAGATAATTCTTTAATCTGCCATAAAATTATAACTAAACATGTTACCATCGTATTTTCTTTGCATGATATTTTTATTATAATTATTTGTGACCTCTTTTCTCTTATTTATTATTTAAAATACATACACTTACAAACTGGACTTTGCCTTTAATGATCACTTAAAGAGTAAAATGAAATGTAACGCTGTATTAAGCAAGCCCTACTCAAACACTCTTACACAGATTATAAATCTATTAGTGAGAATTATTATTCAAGTTTAGAGACAGTCTTAAAATGCAAGTGGTAGCCAATGAAACATAAACTCATTTTATCGTAATTAAATTAGATACCTATATTATTAATAATATTTGAGGGATAAAAGGTTACTTGTCCAAGACTGGTCCCCACCAGGCTCCCAGAAGAGGAGCTGACCACCTACAGATCACCTAGAAAACTAGCCACTGCCCTGTCCTTAAAGCCACAGATCTTGATCAAGCCAAGCCTGGAACCGCCACCCTCCTCATCACACCAGATGAGGGGGAGAGCTTCCCCAAACAGAAACGCTGATGTGGCAGCAATCCTGCCTTGTCATTCAGCTCCACTGGGACCCAGCCCCCTAATTGCACCAGAGTTGGGGCCTCTGCTCTCCCCACAGAAGCACTCGTTTGCTGGCCAAGTAAGGCTAGAGCAAAGATTCCTCCACACCACACTGCTAACACGTCCCAGTCCCTGCTTAGGCCAGGCAGTGGATGGATGTTCTGTAATTATGCTCTTAAGACCCCCTACGATCTGAAGGACAAAGCCTTTCTCCCAGGGTTGGAAGTCTGACTTGGCTAGACTTCTGGGACTGCCCAAGAGTGCGTGGACAACCAGGGTCCCACATCAGGGTCTGCTGCTGTTCCTGTCTCCAAGTTTTTTTCCCCAAAATGCAGCTCTGGCAGGCCTGGTGTGCGTGCTGTCTCGCTATGTGCTCTGTTGGCCTGACAACAAGGACAATAAACAACAGCTACTTCATAGTAAATGTTTACTGGGCTAAAGCCTATTAGCCTTCACAACAACCCAAAGAAGTAATGAAATTATCTTTATTTTGGAGGTGGAAATGAAAGACAGAAGAGGTTAATTAACTTGACCTCATCTACTTAGAGAATAACTATACTATAGATGAGGTCAGATTTTAAATTCATATTGGACCTTAAAGCCTTTGCTCTGTGTCTGTATAGTATTACTTCAATTATTCAAACTGTTGAAATGGGGAAAACCTAACTCCTTTGTTAACTAAGTCCTAAACCATCCTTAAAACACTGTTGACAAAACAAAGTTTACTGCAATGGCTGCAATGTCACAGAGTGCTGGTAGAGGTCAGGTGTTTGAACTTGTCTTGAGTAGCAAGAGAGAGGCAGGTGCCTGCCTCTAACATGTGTGGGCCTGGAACAAAAGAACACATGGAGGCTGACATAACACATGCCTAATATTTAAAGTTTATAAATCAAGCTAACAATTCATAAATAGAACATGTTCTGTCCTCCTACCTTGATAACTGTACCTTAATAGAAATGAGATCTATATATACATGTATCTTATGAATACAGTTACTTTTTATATGACTGCAACTCAGCAAAGTACCCAAGATAGCTGAATTGAATTATTACTGTGCTTGTCTGAAAGTCCTCTTTAGGCTTGTGATGCTCGAGCAAATAATAAAATAAAGAGATACATAGTTAAGTATTATATGTATTCATTAAGTATTATATGTTTGATAAAATTTATTTTTGCTTTCATTTCAGGATAACTACAAGGTATGTTGCTATAATCAATATTTGCACATAATTTGGGTTTTATTTACAGCAGTGGTAGATTAGCAATTCTTTTTCAAGATGTTGTAGCTCTTTGATGGATCATTTCAATTAATTTTCATTCAGAGAATCTTCATTTTTCTGAGTTGCACTTGAAATTTTTGATGACATTTTAAAGACATTCCTTATATTTGGAAATCAACCATCAACTTTACAAATCACTTTTAATGTAATGGGTCATATATAATAAATTATTATCACAGAAATTATTGCAAAATATTTTAAGTGTAGCATATAAATCACTATCAACTAGATAGCAATTTTACCTCTTCTTAAAGCAATAACTAGGTCCATACAGTATTTAAGTTCTGCTTTAAGGTTTTTCAATACTAGGATATTTTAAAATTTTAAATGTAGTATCTTGCTAATTTCTGTTTCAGATCTCTCTTCAGTCAAGACTATACTTGATCTATAATGTCTGGAAAAGTCTCTATAGAAATTAGTTTAAGAATCATCTGCATGTGAATCTTCTCCTTCATAGTCATGCAAACATTTCCAAGCCCTTCTTTCTTCTACACATTTTAAAGGAATGTCACTTTGTTGCATATTTTGTATGCAGTTTCTCACAATTTAAAGGAAAAAAATTTTCTCTAAATTAAAAAAAACCCTTTTAAAAGTGAAATGTCTGGTTTTTTTTTTTTTTTGTATTCAGTAACAGTGAATAGAACAAATTCAAAATTAATTTTATTATCTGTGAAAGTCTGATTCACTCTTTGTTTTAGGATTTTTTGTTTAGCTTAGTTCTTCTAGTGTGCCTCATGTCTTTTTAAATGGAGTCTAGTTGCTTTATCAGTCTTAAGTTGACATTTTCTTATATACTGGAGAGTTCTTAGGAAGAAATTCAGCAGGGAGGAAGTTAAGGGAATAAACACCTTGACCTCCTTCTCTTCTTCTTGCTGATGACCAGCTCTAGCTCCCCAGTGGCCAAACCAAGGGAAACTAGAAAGCTCATGTAGAAGCTGTTGGTTGCAGCCCAGCACACTGAAATCACTCTCAAGGATTTGGTTGGTGTGCCCATTCCCCAGTTGCTGCAGATGCTTTGGCTAAAGGCTTACACCTGCACCCTTCTTATAGCATTACCGCTGAGTGATTGAGGTCACCTTCCCTGGAGGTGCCTAGGAGTTACACATCCTCTGTGACTGACTAGGGGGTGCTATAAAAACCCTGCTCCCTCTCCTGAAGTTGGAAATGGCTCTGTGTCACAACTTACACTCCAGAGCTCCCCCTGGGATCAACCAAAGCTAGATCTCACGTGAAACCACATTCCTCTGTAGCTCCTTCCCTTTCCCCACCTGCCACCCCCACTCCCCTGCTGCTTTCTCCTGAAAGCACTCTCTTGATATGTCATGTGTCCTCAGATCCCCATTTCGGGGTCTGCTTCTAGGGAACGTGATGTAAGAAAGGATGTGGGGGGCTGTTGAACACAGACATAGAGATCCACCCCTGCAGTACAGAGCAGAGTGCAGAAGGCTGAGTAAATCTGAAGACCTATTATGGGGACACTGTGCAGCTGTGAAGATGCGGCTGGGTGTCCTCACAAAACGCACTACCCCAGTCTTCCTTACTGACTGATCTAAACTTTGTTTGAAAGTAAAAACTACTAAGTTACTCCATATCCCTTGAAGCTAGGGATGGCTATGTGTCACAGCTCAGGCCAATGAGATGTAGGCAGAAGTCTCAGGGGAGACTGTCTCTTCCTTCCTAAGAGACAAAGCTACACTGGGAGAAAGACATTTTGTCCTTTCCCCCTTCCTCTTCTTCATGCCTGGGACATGAAGCCTGAAACTGGAAGCCTGGAAGGGCAATAGCCATCTGGTGACCACGATCTGAAAGGCATGAGGACAAAAGACAATATGTTAAGATGACTCAGTGGAAGGAGATTCTGGGTCCCTGTTATGCCAGTCTGGACTACCTCCCCCTAGGTTTCTGGTTGTGCAAGAAAAATAAAACCCCCTCTTTTTAAACCACTCTTAGTCAGATTTTCTGTTATTTGCAGCTAAACTCGTTCCTGTTACAGCAGCCATTAAAAGAATAAAAGAGAGTTAAACTAGAGACTCGGAGTTTTGTCTTATCAGAGCAGCACCCATCTATAACATAATACCTCTCAGCACTAAACATTTAGTCCAGTTTCGTGCACCAAGCGCACTGAAAAACAAAGCCAAGCACTCTGGCAGGACATATCAATATTTTAATCATGCACAGAGACACGATTCTGTGGCCTGAGACAAACTATCTGGAGAGTATGGAGGCCACTCAGTGTGCAGAACAGTTTTAACAGGTGCAGGAAAATTAGCCAAATGGAAGTGGGCTGAGGCTGAAGGCAGTTCTCTGTATCTTATCCAAAAAAGTGTCTGGGAATTACTGACCAGTGTAAATGCTCATGGCTCTGGTTTCAAATCTTGCCCAAGAGGAGAAATAAGTCTTGTCACAACAAAGTCTCCAAGGGCCTTTCTGGCAGATTGGGTCAAGTCACATTTATATTATATGGACAGAGACATGAATGCCTTACTTAAATAGCAATGCACAATGTGATAAGTGCTAATATTTCTGACAAGTGTTAAAATTTAAAATTTAAAGCCTTGTGGGGTAACATCTCTTTCTCTTGGTGGTACATACATAATTTTATAGTCAAGTACCAGGAGCAGTACCTCTGGGCTTGAACAGAATAGTCTGGGGATAGGAGAACTATGAGACGTATCTAAGTAACAGTAACCCAAACCAATGGATCACATCCTGTACTAATATGCAAAAGAGACAACTTTCCATAATTTTCAGACAGAGACAGTATAATGCTGTTTGATATGAAAAAAAAAAGATGCTGTACAAGATGCTTTTATGAGCCCTGTTAATATGGAAAGTGGACCATCAGAATACACACTGCACACAGACACACACACACACACCGCCCTGGTAATCATCCCTCTATAACGCTCACTTATTTTATACTTTGAACCCAGTGTTCTCTCTAGCTTTAACATGAGTCCCATTTGGAAACCAAACTCAGCCAACATTTATACGGGAGACAATCAACCCTAAATGATGTAAGAAACTGTATTCTCAGAGATCATAATTTCTGGATGTAAAATATCTAGAGGAAAAAATTTAAAGTCTATTCTTGCCAACGACAAAAACAATGAATCTGACTAAATTTGACTAATGTGTGAATCAAAACACATTTGACTGGTGTGTTTAATACAATAATAACCACATGGAGAAGTAATTTGTGAGGAAACACTCATTTTAGACAAGAAATGGTTGAATTAGTTTTCATACTCTCTAAAACTCTAAAAATTTATATCAAAGGTGTAAACATAGTGAATTGCAGAGGAGGATTCATCTTCTAGTCTGAGGTGGATAGCCTAACTCATCTCTCATTCATTTATTCAAAAGAGATAATGACATTTATTGGGTGACCAGCTAAGTACAGGAAATTAAAGATATAAATGGCAAAATTCCTCAAAGACCTTACAGCCAATTTAGTAGCAGAGACAAATCAATAAAGCAACAATTATAGTTATAAACACATGCATACAACATGCACACACAAGAGAGCTGTGGCACTGTACAACTCCAGAGAGAAATGGGGAAGAGGAATGTCAAGAAAACTTCACAGAAATATTTGGGCAAAATATTAGAGAGTCAGTGTGAATTTGCCTGCTTAACATTGAAAGTCAGAAGAGAATACCAAATAAAATGCATCACATAGAGTATAAACATGGACAGTGGGACCATTGAAAACCCAAGCCTATAAAGATAAAATGAGGCTTGGTCATTAAGGCTCTTACTTGGCACATAAGTATTTGAATTTTAATGGTGAGAGTAGCCCAAGGAAGGATTTTAACATATAACATGAGGAGATACATATTTTACAAACCCAGCTTTGACAAATGTGGTTATATTGGAGGAGAGGGAGAGTAGGGACAGAGACAGAGATAAAATGCAATATAAAAGAAATGGAGAGAAACAGGACTAAAATAGTGATTTAGGTGACAGAACAGACAGTACTGAGAGACATTCAGACATGGAAATGGGTGAAAAAGAAAAGCTGATCATGATTCTTAGATTTTTACTTTGCAGGTTTAGGTGGATGCAATGTCATTCAATAATATAGGACATATAAAAAAGAACATATATATGGGAAAAAGAAGAACAGATATATGGGAAAGAGTCGGGAGGAAAGTTCAGTGATGGTCAGTCATATAGGACACACTGGTAGAATTTTCTGTGGACATTTGCAAATATAGATATGAACTTCAAAAGAAAGGAAGAGATTGGAAAGTCACTGAAAGAGTAGAATTTAAATGAAAATGATTGGATCCAATATCTCATGGAAAGCATTATTGAAAAGGGAAGTGAATTAAAGATAGATTCTTAGAAAATATCTCATTTAAGGTCAGACAAGAGACGAGAGAAGGCTACTTTTAATTCCAATCATTACAGCCAGCTTATTTGTGTCTCATTTTGTGCACATTTGCTATTTGTTTGAATTTTCCACTCTAGATTCAATTCAATTGACCAGTATATCAGGAAAAAAGCCTGAATTTGAAGACTATTTCGATAAGTTGCACTAAGTATTTTCAGATGAGTCTTGATATGAACATATATTATAATGCATTTTTTTTGCATTTGTATCAAGAGTTTAGTTTTGAGAGAAAAAAATCAGAACATCTACATAGTAACTTTATGAAAATATCTTTGAAAAACCTCCCCAAACCATTTAAGAACTCTGTAATACAGTGCTAAACAACTCTTCAGCGTGTCCAGACCCTACGTTATAAATTAGAGAGTGAAAATCTGGCAATCTGCTTAGAGGAGTATAAAGAACACATAAATCTGTCTATGAAAAAAACAAGACATCTCTAGGTACATAGGTTTCAAGAAATATTTACCACTGGGTTAACAGTCTTCCATGTTTTTAATTTTCAGAGAAACTTAAAAAAAGATTGGACATTTAGAAACAGCAGCCTTCCTATCTGAAGAATATTGAGAACAGCAATAAAATACAGTATCCCATCTGTTAATTGAAAAAGAAAAATTTTACTGAAACGGATCCTTCATAAATATGACACCAGTAAGTTTAACTTTAACTAAATTAACCTGTTGACCTAAGATAATGTAGTTTTCTCCTACACAGGTTGCAGCAGCTAGGTAAAATTAATTACAGTCCCAGTTTTACTGTTTTACTCTTAACAGTAGTAAACATAAGAGAACCTTACGATTGGCTTCTGGTAAGACATTTTATAAGCCTTAGCATTTGACGCTGTTTTCCAAGTATTTTTTTTCTGCCCAATAAAATAATTTATAAATTTTCTTTCTATATATCTAGTTTTATATACCACATTCCCTCACTTGATATTAAAAACAGCCTATAATATGGACAAAGCTGATAATAATTATTTTATTTTTAGAGATGAGAAAACTGAGACAAAATAATGAGAAAGATAATAATTGTCAGAACCAGCAACTTTTCAAAACTCAAGCATGTTGCAAGTACTGTACTATGAACATTTCTTTACTAAGTTGTCAAATCTTCACAGCCAACTATGAAGTTAATACTAATTTTATTTTCAGTTTCCAGATGAAGAAACTGAATTTTAGGGAGGTTTGGGAACTATTCCAAGGTCATATAGCTAGTGAGTGTTAGAAATGAGACCCAACTAGATGCATCAGATGCTAAATTCCACATTCTTAACTTTTGTTCTGCTTTCTGGATGTGAAATGTCTTTGAAGAGTCTTTGTTCAGGAAGAGTAGTTCAGGAAAAAGTAGAGAATCTGGATCAAGCAGCACCTGTGAATCACTTCAAGCTACTATACAGGAGAACTGGGACTGAATCAGGTCATGACTCCAAGCTGCAGGACCCTGAATCCAAATCTCAGCTGAATACTGTAAATCTTGACACAGTTGAGTTACATAGATGATCGAGCTCACAGCCACTCATTAACTCCTTCAACTAGACAGAAAAGTAATTGCCAACTTTGTATTTTAAACTTTCACACCATTTTATGATTTTCTATGCTGACACCTAGAGTAGTCAAATTTATTTAACACTTATGTGGATTTTATGTGTAATTTAAAAACAGTTGGCAAAATCTCAGTTGAATACTAAGTGTAGAAGACTTATGACAATAATGATAATGTCTATTGAGGGTTTCCTATTTTCCAGGCATCAAGCTACCTGATTTATAAACGTTACCTTATTTAAACTTAAACCTCTCCAAGTGTTACATTTTAAGTTTTTATATATATATATAAAATATATATATATATATATATATATATATATATATATATATATATATATTTAAATTTCAAGAGGCACCAGATTTTCAAGGGAATGAATGTCCAGGAAATGAAATAGGGATTTAAAGGTTGATAAAATGTCTAAGAGTTTCGGTGTTTTCCAATAGAGCTTAGTGGGACCAAACTGCTGCATGGTGAAACTGTATTCTTAACATCTCCAGACTGGAAAGGTGACTAATGCTGTGACATGCTCAGCCAGGCCTTTCCTGGACAGGATGCATTTTATCCTTGTGCTGGCTGTGCTCTTGAACCAGAACTACATTTTCAGTCCAGTGAACCTGTGAGACAGTGTGCTTTCAGGGAAGTCAGCTATGAAGTTTGGAGAGTCTTGCATTTTGAAAAGTATTACAAAACAGTGCCATTATGAAGAACAAAGACAAAACATTAGAACTCAGTCCTAGCATAAGACACAGATACTGGGAAGGTACAAAGTAACTGTCTATTTTTATTCAGTAGATTCACACATATGAAAGAATCAGTTTGCTCACCTAGTGGGTACATATGACAAGGGGTAACAGTTTCTAAATTAAAATAATACTGTTCCTCTACTAAGTGTACATGAGCACAATATTTCATGGTTTTTTCCCCCCCAAACAGTTAAATTAACTCATTGGTAATGTAGCATACTAAATGACTCCTTCCAAGAAGTAACATGCAATCATTTCTTTTTCAGGCTTGATTAAACTCCCTCTGCCTGTACAAATTTTATATCTGTGCCCAAATATTATCTACCCATTTCTGATCATTGAACAGAGCACAGACTCTGCATAACTCATCTCCTGTATGAGGTAAACTCAAGGAACAGCAGTTTTCTTCTTGCACAGCTCCAAGGGGTACCACGCACACACATCCTGTCTGTGGTTGCGTTCCAAGGGATACTACATACATAGGCTACGTGAATGTGTCCACTTCCTGTCAAACTGCCCAGTAGGATCTTGCTCTCATCTGGTGATAGGAGAATAGTCTAATGGAAGCAGGTCTTTGTTGTAAGTGAAAGGCAGAATCACCTTATTGAACAGAACACCCTGCACTGGTTAGCAAACCCAGAGGAGGACGCCAACTACATGGAGGATAGCAAAGAGCATCATTATTACATTGACTAGTAGGAATAAAAGTCTAAACACTTCTGCCCATTACATCTTAGTATTGAATTTGCCCAGGAAAACATAACATAGTCTACTGGATGGATGGAACAGTGTTTTATTTCAAAGAGAAGAGACAGAAGAAGATCAGCTCCAATAGTGGGCATTGGTCCCCCATGGCCAGAGGATTTCTCCCCGTAGCAACTGGCCTCCTTAACCCCTCACATGCCACAGTGGATGGACCCCATCCCCTCCCCATGGAGGACAGGTTTAGTAGTAGGGTTGGTGCAGTGCCATATTAACACACACACTTAAGCAGTACAAAGGCGCACACACTGAGCTGGAAAACAGGGAAAGATATTCCCACAGTAGGCAATAAATCCAGCACAGACTGTGTGAACTCTTTATCTTTTAGTGAGGAAGTGTCCCAGGCCCAAGGTCCTTTTCTGTGTGATCTATTAGGGGGGTCCAAAGACCACATGCACCAGACTGCCTTTCCAACACAGCTCAACACTATCCCATCATCACGGACTTCCCATCCCAAACGACCTCAGGAGTGAAAAGAAATCAGACTTCCTGAGGGAGCTTATCTTACCTCATCCTCGCTCCCACTACCTAATGTTCTAACCCAGGTCTTGTGCACTGATGTATGCTCTCTGTCTGGAGACTAAGTGTTGAGTCAGGCTTGGCGTACAGGGCATTCCTATATGGAGTTGGACACTGGAGCAGAATCTCAAAGCAGAGTCCAGCAGACAAGCTGGTTTGAAAGGTAGATTCCAAGGATGGTGGTAAATTAAACAAGATTAGGAGCATTTAGCTTCAGGGTCCCCAAGTACTCCATTAGCACGGTGGAGATATGCTTAAATGGTGAGGACAGACGGTAGCCTCTACTGCTACAGTCTTGCCAATCCTACTTCCGTGGCCCTTTCCCCAGTCAGTGCGCGGACCAGCCCCTTCACTGCACGAGGAAGGTGTGAGGGAGACTGGGGCCTGGCAGTGCTTTGCTGAGGACTCAGACAAGTGACAGAAATAAAAACCAAATGTGAAGCTCTATTGCACTTGTTAGAGTTGATTACTGTGCACTCCTCTAAGTCTGAAAGCATTACAAGCTAGGTAGCAGGTTTATGAAAATTATTTAGCTGGTTTATGAATCGATTGGACATTTATTTTCACTCATAGATGGAAAATATGAGGAAAAACACCAAAAATGATTTTCCATCTTAAAGAAAATTTGAAATTGCAGTTTAATACCTGGAAGTAAAGGCTGTGATATTTTTTTTAAACCATAGTTACCTTATAATGAAACTGTGAAAGTAGCACTACCTGACCTTTGAATTCTGTGAGACAGTCCAATGTCTCTCTAATGAAGTCCCCTGCTTCTGCTTAATTTTGTTTTAACTGGATTTGTCATTTGCAAGCAACTAAGAAATTGAGATAATGACCTTTGCCTTGCAGGTTTCTAATAAAGTTTGGGTTCTTTTTTGGAAAGGGATTGGCACATGGTGGGCACTCCATAAATGGTGCTGGCTATTAGAGGGTAAATTGGTTATCTCAGATTCACCTGGTTTACCGTTTCATACTTCATCCTCAAATGAAAGGAGGGCAAAGACTATTCTTTAATGTTGGAACCACAGAAGGAATGGCGGATCAGTGGGAGAGGAAGCAGGCACTGACAGAGAAGCCAAATCAGTGCTGGTGGTCAAAAGGTGCCGAGCGTTATAGCCACACCCCTCTCACGCCTCACTCAGGTCCCTCGCCATGTTAACTCCAGATGTAGCTCTATAACTACACACGGTGCCAAGCTGAGGGTTTACTTCTAAGACAAATACAGACTTCATAAAGGCTCCTTTTTAATTCATAAAAACGCAAATGAAATTTCAAGCCAGTTTCTACGAAAAATATTAATTCTTTGTTAAAGGCCAGAGTTATTAGCACCCCAATCATAAATAATCTGCTAATCAATGTTTTGGGGGTCAGAAGACTATCCTATAATATTGCTAGGCCAGCCAGGTTGAGAATAACTGAAATTCTGATTACATTTCATTTTCGTCCATCGATTTAAACAATTGAAAGATTAAACTTTATTTTGCAATAGCATGAAGTTAAAAATCAGATATCTAAACACAAAAGGAACTATATATTATACTTGACTATATACAATGTATAATTAGGCTGATCAGAGTAATATGATTTAAATATTCGTATTAAAATATAGTCCATTTAAATATGCTCACAAATTCATGTTTCAGGTGTCACCCTGAAAATTGTCTTCTTTCCTATTTGGGAATAATGTATAAAATAAATAATATAGTCACCAGGGAAAAATAGAGTCTGGTAAACTAAAGTACTGAAATAGACAAAAGCTTTTGTGATCTCTGTCACATATTTTCATTACAGTCATTTAGACATTTGTGGCTTAATTTGTTATAGCAAAAGCATCTTCCTATTAAAAGGTTGAAGAGAAGATGTCGGTATGCTTTTTAAATAATTGAAGGCTTTTTACCTTAAGTAGAATTGCATGTACTTGCATGCATACGATGACTATCCATAGTTCCTTAAAAAAATAATCTCCTCTCGTGATTTGAAAAAGAAGTAAGCAAAATGTCTGGCTTTTTGGAGGATTCACAAGCAAAGCACTAAAAACAACTCTCTACGGTTTACCTTTAATACAGTTTCTAATCAGTAGAGGGCTCCCTCGTCTGTACAAGACCCACATTACAAAGGCAGTCGGTACAAGCAGCGAGTTACACACTGTGCACACGCATGAACACACACACTCTTACATATACCATCTAGATTAATAAAGCTGTCATTTTTCACTGTTTTCAAATCACCTTTACTATCAGTTGATTTTAAAGCTTAGAGAAATGAACGCATAGGCAGCACCCACTGGCAATATGTTAGAACATTCTCTACCTAAAAATACTGATAGGTGTTTACAAGTTTCCTTCATTTCACTGTGACATTCCTCAGCTCTGATGTGCATTTGGCTGCTTTCCTGAATTCACACATCTCTATGTTTGCTCATGTGCTTGTGCATTTTGCAGAAGTGTCACTACCCAAGCTTTGCAAAATAATTAACTAAATCTTTTAAGTGATGCTGCTGAGGCTGTGTCTTTATTTGGCCTCCAAAACTTGAGAGTTCAAAATCCAAAAAAACCAAACACCAATCCAGCTAGCGATGTTGGCTTTTGATAGAAGTCACCGAGCCCAGCTGTATTTTTCTCCCACTGAAAAATAGATGAAGACATCCTAACTGGATTGCATTTTATTTGGGAGGTTTTATTTTTTTCTCTTCTTGGCCTGTAGGCTAGCTGATTCACTGATCCATAATGAAAATGCCAAAACTATGAAAACCCCACTGGGGCAGAAATTTGTAACAGAAAGGGAATTTCTGGAAGGGCTGGAATAATCTCAGGCTGCACCCCCAGGCCAGTTTTTGTGATATAGTTAAAAACTGGCTGGGCTGACAATGGAATCAACTGTTTAAACATCTTGCTGATTGTTACAGTGGTCCAATAGATGCTTAAAAACATTGGTTTTCATGGACTGCTGGTGGAAACCTCTTATATCCAGCTGATCCTAGGTTATGACTCATATATTTTCTCAGCAGCCAGATCCAGGAATTCATTTGGATGCTCTGAAAAGAGAAGGCACAGAGCCCGTTTCTCCTTCCTTCTTGAACCAGCAGGGCTCTGAAACCTTTCCTGCTCCAAGTAGAACTGACTGTCTCTCGCTCCTTTGTGCTCCTACCGGGCTCTCTATTTACCTCTGTGATAATTTCACTTGCTTCTTTTGGTGTCGTATATTTCCACTGGCCACTGTGGCATGGAGTTTAAAATGGGGCCATGTTGACAGTAATGTGCCACCTCATGCCCTCTATTCCAACTACCCTTGCCAACGTCAAACCCTGGAAATGCCTCACTCCATCAGCTAAGTATTTCTGGTCATTTCCAGAAGATGTCTGTCTCACATACTCATGAAAGTAGTCAGCTCTCAGATAAACTAATGGACACTATCACCACATATCACCACTATCATGCCACAGATCTGAACCTGGTTTGGTAACCCAGAGCTGCTGCCAATGAGGCTAATATTTTGATCTCCTTCTCTCCAAATCCTGTGTTGCTCTCTCAACTGATTACAAAACTGGAGTGGAAAGAAGAAACATGATTAATTATCATGATCTCCCCTCCCCAGCCTCAGTAGCTATGTAATATTAGCCTCATGGTGAAACTAAAGCTCAGAGAGGTTTAAGCAACATACAAAAATCATCAGTAAGTGGCAGTCCCAGAACTGAAATCCAGGTCTTTCTAACTGTAAATCCTGTGCTTGTTTCACAGACCCTGTAACATTAGATAAGAAACATACCCTTGCATAGCAAGTTTTCACACCTAGATTAGCTTACTTCTGCTTATAAAACCTGAGGTAAAAACATAATGGCTTCATAGACTGAGATGAAGCCAATCTCAATACAAAGTTCTAAACAAAGTCCAAACTCTTTGGTGTTCAAAGTCACTCACCCTTTATGACCACTGCCCCCCACTGCAGAAGCCTATATTCTGATGTGTATCTGTCCACTAAATAAGGCATGCCCAGCCTTTCCTGTGAGCCCCTGCTCGCGCCAGCCCTCTCACGTTCCCTTATTCTCACTCCTCCTCACTCATCTGATTCTCACTCACACTTCAGGACTTTGCTCCTAAAGAACGTTTCCATTTACTTTCAGCTTTCTTTGCTTTCCTTGAACAGTTATTGTTATAAACATCTTATTTTGCATTTATACATAGTCCCATACTCTTTGGGAATTTTGCAAACGCATACGCCATTTTCACATGTTTGGATAGTAATTTCTTGAGAAAATGAACTGTCTTCACTATATACATGGATACTAAGTGACTTTATTCATATCAGATATAGGTAGCACAATCTCACAACTTACAGATGGTTTTTACCGTATTGCAGGTAAATGATTCCTCCCCACCCCACAACTGCTCAAGCTCTAGAAATAACGCATCTAGAAATAATGCAGATTCCATCTCCTTTTCTAAACCATAAAAAATTAAAGATGTTGTTTCTAAAAATTTGATCTTGGGGTGGAAAAGAGAAGGATGAGAAGAAAATGGGTGATATTTAAATCGTTTTAGCTATCTGAAGATAGCTTCAGAGAATGTTTTAAAGATAAAATTTCGATCTATGGTAAGACAAAGTTCTCGCCTTTTGATCACCAAGATAGAGAACGCTAAGATTGGGTTGTTTTCCACTAACAAAGAATACGTCCATTTCCACTGACTTGTCAGGGAATATTACTATCAAACATGTATCTTTAATCATAGATGAGTATCAATCCATGAACATGAAGTCTTTAGAAAATGATAAATGTCAAAATATTTTGTAGGGTAGCGCATAATTGATTATATCAGCCAAACTAGCAGCTAGATTTTAGACTGTAAATATTTAAATTATCAGAAAATCTTTGCAGTATTTTAAAAACCTTTCTATAGCTTAGGAAAGCATTATACATTATACGGGCTGGAAATAAAATAGAGAAGAATGAGCATTTCGGCTCTAAGAGGGATGGTAAGTAACTTCATGTCATGTGCCAAATCTGAAGGCTGGCAGTGGCTTCTAGGCTCTAGAGCTCTATGTTGAGGAGGGTTCTGGGGCTGGAGCCAGGCTCCATCACGCCGTGATTGATTAGTAATGTCTGTCGTAAGTGTGGAACTGTAAAGGAAAGTACAAGTGCTATACGATGTTCTCCCTGAGCTACAGCCCTGTTGCTGAGATTTTGCCATTTTTGGTTCTTTTTTGGGGTCCAGGGTGAGTTCAGTTTTATGAATGGTGACCTCCTACTGCCAAATGGGAGCATGAGGTAAAGATGTGTGAAAACCTTAGTGTTTGGGGGTAAGCTCATTCTGTGACATAGCAGTAGTATACTGTAGGTAGTGTTGTGAAAGTAGACCAGATCTCCAATGGGGTGGAGCAGAGGATGGGGCAGAAGGCATGTTCTGGTCTCCATGGTGTAAATACTTCTACCATGGCTGATTTCAAGCTATCAATGTGAGGTCATTAAACTCAGAGTTGGCAAAGGATATGCACATTCCAAGCTAGTATGAGAGGGCTGCAGCATACCACTGATGGTAGGTGGACTTCTAGATTTGAGGGTGGTGAGCAAATGTTTGGCTGTAGAATGGAAGACAGGCACAAAGATTAAAAGAACAGCTAGGAGTCCAAAGGTAGATGAAAAGTCTACAGTTGGGAAATAGTATCAGCTACACATCAGAGCCCAGTCCAACATTTTGAAGTTGTAACAACATAAGAATCTGTTTCAATGCCATCCTTCACAAAAGTACATTTTACCTTAACAACTAACATGATGTTCACGTGCTCCAGGGCCATATGCTGAAACAGCATCATGTATCAGTAAAGTAATGGCTTCTGGAGCCAGACTCCATGGACTTGAATTCTAGCTCTGCCATATATTAACTCTCTAGTCTTAAGAAACTTACTTAACCCCTTTGCACTTCCGTTTCCTTCTCTGTTTTAACTGTTAATATCTCTGTTTTAACAGAGACAGTACCTAAGCCATGGGGTCATATTTAAGATTAAATGAGTTAGTAACTGTAAAGTGCACAGAACAGTATCTGTATCTAGTGCATTGAGAGTACTATTTAAGTGTTTGTAAAATAAAGGTACATAAAATGTAGATTTGAAACTATCAAAACATGATTGTCAGTATATAATTTGCCTTTGAACTCAGGACAGGGCAACAGGATAGCCATGATAAAATGCTCATTGGGGTAACTAATTTCATATTTATAAGCATAGTGTAACTCTATCTGCCCTTTCATATCACCCCAATAATTTGGGAAGATAACTAGGAATAACAATTTTAATACACATATGGCAGTTTTTAAAAGTTCTATTTTACAGTTACTTAGAACTTTATAGCAAATTTAGTAACGAAAAAATTTTTTTTATTCCTACAAACTCCATTCTAAATTGTGAGTTGGAACTTCTTTTTTTATGTCAAATACATATGTCAGAAGTTTATGGCTTTTAAATATAGAATATATTATGAATATAATAAAGGGCACTTTTTCTCCAACTAGATATATCTAAATCTTTCCATTTTCCAAACATAAACTCATGAAAATTAAAAAAAAAAAATCCTGGCAGTGGTCAAGCTCAGTATACCATCCTGGTCCTCTTCACTGCAGCACTACACTTCTAAACCTCTAAGTCAATGTAAATTCTACATTTAGTCAAGTTTTTAACTAAAGCAAGTTAAAATAGAGAGGGAATCTTTCCTGCCAGTTCTATTCAGCAGCATGTTAATCAGATTGCAGTAATAAGTGTGAAACAATGCATGCAATTAGCAGTGGTTAATTTGAAACTACTTCATGTCAGTTTCTTTCAGAGCAATACGTTAGTAGAGTAATTATTTATTACCCCGAGGACATGATCAATGATATCTCTCCATAATAATGTCTGCAAAAATAAGAGCATTCTTATCTGCATAAAAAGAAGCTATAGGTACTGGTATTTTTCCAGCTAAATAAAAGCAGAAAACTGTTTCTAAGATATTTCCAAAAATTTCATTAATAATAATAGGTAAGCAAACCATTTGTTACTCTTCAATATTTTTATGGTAACATAATGCTGAAGGGAAAAAAAAAACAGCATTAGTGATTAAAATCCACAAAGCCTATCCTTATTGAGAAAGGGAAAAATGACCCATTTCTAAATGTCATTATAGTCATTAATGTGTATGTGCTAGGCCCTTCCATACACAGAATACTTCACTAGTCCCTTAGCTAGAGCTTGGGGATAGAACTTATGGGAAGCCTTGAGTGATAACACATGGTCTACACAGCTGAGCCATGGTTGTCCAAAGGCAAGGAAGAGATGCCAGGTTAGCCAGGTGGCCACAATTAGATGGTGCATTTGAATAATTGGGAAGGTTGTATTAGAGGCTACCATCTTGGCTTTCTGAGTTCACTATATATTGGACAAGAAATCCTTTATGTCTTCATATCCAATTAATTTACCTTATTGTATAAAATACCTATCATTCTGAGAAGGACCAGAAAAAACTCAACCTTTGGAAGTATGTAGTCTAGACAATGGAGGGGAGGGTAATATAGAATCAAGTAGGCTGGAAAGAATAATACCATAAGTTGGACCAAGCAGAATTGTTGAGAATGACAACATTCTGCTTGGTCCTACTGACCAACCCTGGGATGGGAGGGTCCTCTACATTACATAATTCCAGGAGGCTCCATTCATGTGGAAAATGGCACTCCCAAAATTTGGGCAGTTCACAGCCTTCACAGCTACCCATGGGGAACCCAACCTGAGATGACCATTTGGGGGAGAGGAACACTTTATATAGAACAGATACATACATTCACTATGACATCTGAGGGAGACACCAATGTCAAAATACAGCACAGCAGGACAGAAAAAGGGACATGGGCAAGTTTGGGAATTCAGGTGAGGCAAGGGTCAAAAAATATTCAGTTGACCTCAGGAGCTGGCTATCTAGGGGAGACCTCATAACTTCAATAGGGTCAAAGATAAAACTAAACTAATAAAATTACTAGTTATGCAGCTTATATGCAGAAAGTCAGCACAGTATAATGTGTAGAAGGAAGAGCACAACTACTTTTCAAATGTATAAAGTGGAAATAATAATTTTTAATAAAATAGAGATATTTTACTTTTAAGGGTGTTCAAAGTTTTACATGAAAATTATGTGTATGGAGTGAACTTCTATATTATAACTGCCCAGCACCTTTTCCTTCTTTGGGAATAGTGTTTCCTTCTTATGAGAACTGTTCTTCCGCTCCAGATTTTTTGGGTAATGGTATACTCCTATAAGACTCAGGCTACTTGACTATATTTTATCAATCTGAGTGTGGGAGCTTTACCTGCCCTGTGAGACCAGTTCGAGCTCTTTTGTGTAACATTTTGCATTCAAATAGGGAAAGATAGTAGCATCTGGTGTGGTACCCCTGAAATTAAGAGCTGTCAGCAGTCAGACCCCCACCACATGGAAGAAGTTGGTCTCGGGGAAGACAAAACAGAGCTTGTACACACAGAGGAGACAGAGGTCCTGATGGCATTCAGATCTCTGCTTTGATTGTTCCTGAGACCAGAACCAGCTGAATCTTTGCCTTTCCTGAGGTATATTTAGTCAACTCTTCATTGTCATTATACACTCCAGTTTTTTTCCAGTGAATTCCCTTCTTGACCTAAGCTAATTTGAACTAGGTCTCCAATTAAAGCAGAATATAACGTACTTGACTTAGCACCAAACACATACTAGGTTTTCAAAAAAAAAAAAAAAAAAAAAAAAAGAAAGAAAGAAAGGAAGAAAAAGAAAAAGGAAGCAAGGGAAAAGGGCAACACATTGAACATAAAATCCTACTGAGTTTATAGCTTATATAGTTCTTTATAGCTGAGTATTTAATTGCCTTTTAATTATTTCTGGTTATATTAGTTGTGTCTTACTAAATAGTTTTTGACTCTTTGAGGTAAGGTAACATAAATTGTATATACCAGCATCGCAAACAATATTTACCATGATTTCAGGTTAAAAATAGTAACCCAAATAGTATTTACTGATTAATTTCTCAAATAATTTGCTTTTTAACCATTCATCTTTAACATTTTCAGGTTACTACTTAGTGCGCTAAAAGTAATGACTCCCTAATAGTGTACCAATGATACACAAGATTTAAGGTACCCCTTGGGGGGGCATTAACCACTTTTTCCATCAGGCTGGGCACAATACTGGTAACATTTCATGTGTTACTAATTTGGCAAGAATGGTTTCATTTCAAGAAAACCTGAAGTATAAAGTAGAATTTTAGGCATGTTCTTAGTTTATCCACCAATTAATCAACTTAAAAACCTAGAGTAACAGTCAAATCCCAGACATCTAAGCAAAAAAGTCCCGAGACTCAAATTGTTGAGATCTTTTAGACTTCTCCTCTAGTAAATGGGGTAAGTACAGTTAGGAGCAATAGAGAAATGTTTCCTATTTGATTTTATTAACTGATTGATATGAATTAATGCATTAGGATATTTGATTGTGTCATAAAATGTGTATATGAGCATCATGATTCAATTTAATGTACCTATTACTGGTTGATGTGCCATTATATTAGGCTAAATTAAAAGAATTTTATGGAAAAAAAATTACAATTAAAGACTCAAAATTGATTGCATTCATAACTTAAAAGAAGATATTCTGTTTCATTAATATTTTGAATAATTATAATAATATATCAGAAAACAATGTGGGAAACTCAGGAGGTTGACAAAGTAAAACAAAGATAAATAGATAAAAGAGTCAAAAATAAAGCCCACTTTCTATGTTAAATTCAGTATTTTCTTTTTAGCTCATGAAAGAGCAAGGAAAGTCACAGAGTTAACAGCTTACCTCAGCAAGTAAGTTTTAGGTCACGTTGCCAATAAAATAGATTAATATTTCTTCTTTCATCTTCCAAATTACAAAATAAATTATTTCCAAATAAGGCATTTTAATTTTTTAAAATGATAATTTCATAGATAATAAGGTGACACTTGGAACAGACCATGTCAATTCTCATAATGTAAATGTGCTTTCTGAATAATGGTGAAACACCCCAGTTTGGCCAAGACTGAGAGGTTTCTGGGGCATGGGACAGTCCCCCTGGCAAACTGGGATGGTTAGACACCTTACACATGCAAATTATTTGGTTTTAAATGTAAACTTAAGTTTCTAGAAGCTGATTTGGAAAATGTTGTAATTTACTTCTGAAGACTTAAGTATGTTTCTCTCTCATAAGTAGATGAAAGATAATTGTAAGTAAATAAAGGCTGATTCAATAGGAGAAGATGACACATGTATATTAGAGTTTTTCTAATAATTCTTGTTTCTCTTGCTTCTAAGGACAAAGAAGGATTTCTAACCAGAAAACATTATACCCTTCTTACTGGAAGTGTGGTCAGGGATGAAGAGCATTAGCATCACCTGTGAGCTTGTTAGAAGTTCATAATTCCAAACCTAAACCCAGATCCACTGCATCGGGATCTGCATTATTAACAAATTTTCAGGTGATTCATATGCACACTAGAATCTGAGAAGTACTGCTTTAAACTTTTGCAAGTATCTTCCCTATTGTCAGTTTTTCTCTATTGTCAGCTTTCTTCTGAATTCCTGTTTAGTGCACTATAAAGCTAATGCAGCCTCATTAGCTCAGTTGCAATTATTTTGGGATTTGGAATAATTTGACCTGGGTTGTATTGACAACTTTACCCAACAACCTTTGCCCTACATTTGAAGAAGAGTTCTCTAAGCAAAGAACATACTTAACCAATTTAGGAAAATCAACTTCTTAAAACATGTAACAAATTAATTTTTCATAAAGTAACGAATGTTATCTGTACATTAAAGTAGGCCTGTCTAGCAAGACCTTTATTGGGAAACTTTTTTGTTTGCAGGCAATTGAAATAAGTGAAAGAAGGAAAGGTGCATGGGATTAAACAATATTTACACAGCCTTCCCTCAGCCTGATTTTGTTAAGTTTTATTGAACATTTTGGCAAACACTTGTCTAGTTAACCGCCTTTTCCATACTTTCTTTTCATGTTAAACTGAAAAACAGTGTAATTCTTAGAACCAACCATGCTCTTTTAGATCTTCTTGCTTTGCCATTTCATTCTGCTTGGAAATCCTCTCCCATCACCCTTCACCTCTGTTGTCTGACTCATGATAATCCTTCACATGCTACTCTAAATACTGTGCCCTGCTCCTTTTAAATCTTCTTGTCTCAGTCTATATTGCTTTGCTGCCCAGTCTACTAGAATATTAATAGGGGGAACCTCCAAGTTGTTATTCAGTTAATTGCGGACTATTCACATCTTTAGGGAATTTCACTTTTAATGTCAGTTTTATAAGAAGCAGCACATGGCCTACTACATGAGCTTTGGAAGAGGGAAGCCATCAAGAAAAGTCAATAAATGCTAGAGGGCCTTATCTCAGCAGGAAGTGAGTAGGAAGGGGAAAGTCACACTTTGACTCCTATTCATACCACACTGGCTGTGTTCCTTTGTTTCTGCGTGATAGAACAATTATAATGGAAATGTTAGCTCCCAAGTAGCCAAAAGGGATAGGTGACTATCTGTCACTCAGAAAATTCAGACACTAGTCTGCAAGACTCATCTGTCCTCAATGTGAAACCAGAATCTGGAGGGCTGAAGTTCTCACATACCTCTAAATGACAACTTGTCTTACACTAAAAGGCTAGTATTACAGTATCTGTGTTAATTATCAACCATAACAAAGTTTAAGTACTACTCTGTTTTCATTTTGACTGGGTACATGTAGGGGTTCTTTCCATTCTAGCAACCAGGAAAGACCAAGGTGACTTTGGTGAGGAAGCTGCCTTGTGATACTATCATTATCAGTAATTAGCCACACTTAGTAAGCTTCTATTAATCAAATCCACATCTGGAAAGACTTCCACTAATTCTGTGAGATGAACAGTGTTGTTTGCAAAATTTAAAGCATGAGAGGTAACACTGCATCACCTTAAAAGCTAACACAAAGCAAAGAGAGAGAAAACCTTATCATTAATGCTTAGATAGCCTTATTTAAACCTGTTCTCTTTAAGATTATATATAACACTTTTACATATAACAGAATGATTAAAATATTCCCCTTGACAAAATTGGAAGCTCCAAAGTAAAAATTTAAAGCTATTTTTATTATCTGTTTTTCTCATATGCTAGTTAACAAGATGCTAGTAAATGCTTAAGCATATTGTAAATAAACAGGCAAAGATGAAAATCTCAGTTTCAGAGCCTGTGAGTATAAATCATTGGCATTTCTAGAAAAGTGGAAAATGTCCAAATTCTGAGGAAGAACAAAGAGGTGAAGAGTGTATATTATATTATTATTATTATTATTATTATTATTATTATTATTATTATTATTATTATTATTATTAACCTAGGGAAGGGGAGATAAAGCATCTTGTAAAGAAGAAAATGAATAGCTCCTATTCTCCCATGCCCCTAGTCAAATATTCTGGGTTTCTAGGCACCTCTGTAGGGACCCATATGCTGGTAGACAGAATTCCCCACTGACAATGAGAGAGAAAAGGTTAGAAAATGATAGCAATCTTTTCAGCTCTAGAGCGACTCAGACTGGCATAAAAAGAAAAAGATTCCAAGAGTTAGCAGTATATTCGAAAAAGTCTAGGATTACAAATACTCACTTTCAAACGTGTATCATTTTTATCCCCTAGAACAAATTTGGCTCTTTGACTCATCTTTGTCTTGAGGTATAACTGACAAATAATATTATATTAGTTTCAGGTGTACAACATGATTCAGTATTTGTGAATATTGTGAAATGATCACAATAAATCAATTTAACATCCATCACTACACATAGTTACAGAAAAAAATTTTTTCTTGTGATGAGGACTTTAAAGATTTACTCTTTTAGCAACTTTCAAATATGCATGACAGTATTATTAACTATAGTCATCATGCTGTACATTGCATCCTGTGACTATTTTATAACTGGAAGTTTGTACCATTTGGGCACCTTCGCCCTTTTCACCCATCTCCAACCTCCCACCTCTGGCAACCACCAATCTGTCCCCTGTACCTGTAAGCCTGGTTTGTTGTTGTTGTTTAAATTCCACGTATAAATGAGATCATATGGCATTTGTCTTTCTCTAACTGACTTATTTCACTTAACATAATGTCTTCAAGGTCATCCACATTGTAGCAAATGGCAAGATTTCATTCCTTTTTATGGCTGAGTAGTATTTCATTATATATATAATGAAATAACATGTTTACCACATCATCTTTATCCATTCATCCATCTGTGGACACTTAGATGGTTTCCATATCTTGGCTACTGTAAACAATGCTAAAATGAATACAGGGAAGGAGCATATATCTTTCTAAACCAGTGTTTTCATTTTCTTTGGATAAACACCGAGGTGGAATTGATGGATCAAATGGTGGTTCTATGTTTTAATATTTTGAGGAAATTCCATACTGTTTCCATAGTGGCTGGAAATTACCAATTTACATTCCCACCAAAACCCTTTTCTCCACCTTCTCCTCAATACTTGTTATTTATTTATTGTTTTTTGGATAATAGCCATTCTAACATGTGTGAGCTGATATCTCATTTTGATTTGCTTTTGCCTGGTAATAAGTGACACTGAATGTCTTTTCATGTACCTGTTGGCCATCTATGTTTTCTTTGGAAAAATGACGACTCATCTTAGCCAACTACACTACCCCACGCTTTATTTAATTATAGTAGCTCCTGACCCAAATCTCCCCAAAAAACTACATTTAGACATAATTTAGCACGGCACCTACTATCTATATGCTTCCTATTCTAGATGTAGTGGAAAGAGCACCAGACTTAGTGGACCTGGATAAAAATCTGAAGGCTACCATGCTCTAGTCAGGGAAGCTGGGGCGATTAATTAAACCTCACTGAGTCCTGTTTCTCTCCTCTAGGTCTACTGCAAGGGTCATCTCATTTCATGCTTTTAAAATTTCTCTACAAATGAAAAGAATGATGTTCTTGTAAAATGAAATAAAGGTCTGAAAATTCTTCCAACCATCCTAGTAATGTATTGCCTACCATTTCAGCACCTTCATTAGTCTATCATTGTTTTTTTCTAGTGGAAACACATCTCAGTTACTAATTAAAGTTAATGATAACACTGGATTCAATTTTTCTATTTTTCTTCATTAACCAAAGCTCCTATTAAACTATATTAATTCCAAAAGCTTACTGATGCTAGTTATTGTTATTATTATTATTTTATGATAAATATGTCAATATATTTAAACTATGTACTATGTTTTACTCAAAAATTCAATAAAAGTTAAAAAAAAAAAAAGAACCTGGCTTCCTAGCCAACTGATATCATTGTAAAGTCATTCCATTCCTGGTACTAAACTGTTTATAATGGTTTCAAATCATTTAATGTAGTAAAAACACACAGTAAGATGTGTAGTATCTTTCCAGAGCAGCCTTCATTATGTGCCACACTTGGTAATAAAAAAAATACCTCCTCTCATATGCCCATGGTTGGCAGATACAGTTTCTGAATGGTCCACTAATCTCAAACACTTGCTCCCAACCTCACTGCCTAGCTACAATTTGTACCTTAATCTCAACCATTTAGCTCAGTAGCCCAGTGTTTCTTGGCATCATCTACTTTTCACTTAAATACCCCTTTGCCTCACCTTCCTGTCTTGGCATATATACAAAGAACCCTTAACAGAACACCACTCCCAATTCAACCACAGCCACAGGACATTTGCTCCCATATATTGCTCCAACTTACTCATTCAACAAATATTTATTGAGAGCCACCAGGTAATGCTTTAAGGACTATGGATACAGTAGTGAATAAAAGAACAAAGATCCCTACTCTTATAGAGGTTACAGTCTCTGGAGGAAGTGGGAGAGAGACTGTAAACAACAATCTAATAAATAAGTAAACTATTTAGTATGTTAGATGATAAAAGTGATGGGAAAAACAACAGAATAAGAGAATTGGGAGTACCAATTTTGATGGTATTAGAAGGAAACAGAGTGGTCAGGATAGGCTTCAGTGAGATGCTGAGTTCTAGGCAAAGCTTTGAAGCAGTGAGGGAGTAGGTGTCACAGATATTTAGAGTGACACTGTTTCTCTGGGGAAGTGTAATGGTGAGTACAATGACAGAAGAATAGGCAAGGTAATTAAGAATTCATATAAGGGAACAATTTTAGTGACTTGCCAATAAATATTAACTAGATAAAGAGGGAAGTAAATACATGAAGAGTGAGAAATAATAAAAAGTTGGTAACACAATAAACTGTAGATCACAGTGGGAATGAAAGACTGTAGAAGTGGGAATTCTTGAAGATGGAGACTAGAAATACAGGAGTGGTGATCAGAAAGTGACATGCTTAAAACCGAGATAGTAGATGGCTACATTTCTTGATATTGATAGGATCTAGGATATGACCACGCCCAAAAGTCCTAAGGTAACAAAGTTTATTTAAAGACATAATGACTGAGAACTTTCCAAATCTGGAGAGACATTTGGACATACAAGTTCATAGATCCCACCATAATTTCACCCCAAATAATCTTCTTCAAGACACATTATAATACAACAGTCTAAAATCAAAGACAAAGAAAAAATTTAAAGCAGCAAGAGAAAATAAGATTCCTTACATACAAGAGGACCCCCATAAGTCTATGAGCAGGTTTCTCAGCGGGAAACTTGCAGGCCAGGAGAGAGTGAGATGATACATTCAAAGTGCTGAAAGATTTAAAAAAAACAAAAAAACAAAAAGAAAGAAAACAAAAAAAACCCCAACCTTCTAATCAAGAATAATTTTCCCAGCAAAGTTGCCCTTCATAAATGAAAGAGATAAAAACTTTTCCAAACAAAAGCTAAGGGAGTTCATCACCATTGGATCTCTCTTACAAGAAATGCTGAAAGGAATTCCTCAGGCTGAAATAAAGAATGCTAATCAGTAACATGAAAATGTATGAAAATATAAAACACGCTGGTAAAGGTAAGTACATGATCAAATTCAGAATACTCTAATACTGTAATATTGTGGGGTGTTAATCACTTAACTCTAGTATAAAGTTAAAGGACAAAATATTAATAATAACTATAATTTGTTAACAGATACACAGCATAAAAAGAGGTAAATTGTGACATCAAAAACATAAAATTTGGGGAAGGAGGAAGTAAAAAAGGTAGAGTTTTATATGTGATCAAAGTTAAATTGTTATCAGCTTAAACTGCTGTTTCTGTAAGATGTTTTAGGTAAGCCTCATGGTAACAATAAAGCCCAAATCTATGGTAGATACACAAAATATAAAGATAAAGGAATCAAAGAAATATTCCCCTGTTCCCCTTCCCGGGCAGTCTGACCACTCCCAGCCATGAGCAACCATTGATCTGATTTCTGTCATCATAGATTAGATTTGTCTTCTCTAGGACTTCATATAAATGAAACCATACAATATATATACTATTTTGTGTTTGGATTCTTACACTCAGCATGTTTTTGAGATTCATCCATGTTGCTGCATATATTATTAGCACATTCCTTTTTATTGCCAAGTAATGCTCCATTGTATTTTATATATATATGCATTTTGTTATATATATATATTGCAATTTGTTTACCCACTCATCTATCGAATGTCTGGATTGTTTCCATTTTGGGGCTATTTTGAATAAAGCTGCCATGAGCATTAGTTGACAGACCTTTGTGAAAACATGTATTTTTATTTCTCCTGAGTAAATACCTAGAAATGGGATTGCTGGGCAATATGATACATGTATGGTTGACTTCATAATAAACCACTAAACTGTATCTAAAGCAACTGCACTATATTGCATTCTCAGTAGCAATGTGTGAAAGTTTGAATTCTTCTCATTCCTGCAAACACTCAATATGGTTAATCTTTTAAATTTTAGCCATTCTAAGGTGTGTAGCGTTATTTATAGTTTAAATTTTTATTTCCTGATGACTGCTGATGTTGGGCCTCCTTTTGTGTGCTTGTAAGATGCCTGTATGTCTTCTTTTATGATGTGTCTGTTCAGATGGTTTGCTTAATTTTATTGGATTATTTTTCTTTTTGAGTTTTGAGAGTTATGTTTGTATATTGTGTATTGTGGCTCTAAGTATATATGTATTATTCTTTCATTCTGTGGCTTGTTTTTTCATTCTCTCAGTGGTGTCTTTCAAAGAGCATATGTTTTACTCTTGATGTGACCATTGAGTTTTTTTTTAATAGACTTTATTTTTTAGACCAGTTTTAGGTTCACAGAAAAACTGACCAGAAATTAGAGTTCTCATATACTCCCTGCCCTGACCACAATTTCCCCCACTATCAACATCCTGTACCAGAGTTAAAATCTATGAACCTACATTGACACATCGTTATCACTCAAAGACTGTAGTTTACATTAGCATTCACATTTGGTGTTTTACATTCTGTGGGTTTTGAAAAATGTATAATGACATGTGCCCACCATATGGTATCATACAGCATAGTTTCACAGCCCTAAAAATACTCTGTTTCACCTATTTCTCTTTCCTTCTCTCCATTCCTAGGAAATACTGATCTTATTACTGTCTCCATAGTTATGCCTTTTAAAAAATGTCAAATAGTCAGAATCATGCAATAAATAGCCTTTTCTGATTGGCTACTTCTACTTAGTAATATGCATTTAAGTTTCCTCCATGTCTTCTCCATGGCTAGATACTTCATTTCTTTTTAGTGCTGACAAGTATTCCATTGTCTGGATGTACCACAGTTTATTTACTCATTTACCTACTGATAGACATCTTGATTGCTTCCAAGTTTTGGCAATTATGGATAAAACTGCAATAAACATTCATGTGCAGGTTTTTGTGTGTACATAAGTTTTCAACTCATTTGGGTAAATAACCAAGGTACATCATTGATGGATCATATGGTAAGAGTATATTTAGTTTTATAAGAAAAGGCCAAACTGTCTTCCAAAGTGGCTGTACCATTTTGCATTCCTGCCAGCAATGATGAGGGTGTCTGTTGCTCTATGTTATTGCAAGCATTTAGTGATATCAGTTGGAGTTTTGCCTTTTTAATAGACATATAGTGGTATCTCATTGTTTAAAATGCAATTCCCTGATGACATATGATGTTAAACATTATTTCATATGCTTATTTTCCATCTGTATATATTCTTCAGTGAGGTATCTGTTCATATCTTTTACCCATTTTTAATAGAATTGCTTGCTTTTTTGTTGTTGAGTTTTAAGAACATTTTGCATATTTTTGAGAGACATAACATAGGATTTGAGTGTTGACCTTATGTCCTCTGACCTTACTGAACTTATATGTTAGTCCTAGCAGTTTTGTTTGTTTTTTAAATCCTTTGGAATTTTTTTTCCATTCCAATATGTATGCCTTATGTATATTGGTCTGCTTCATGATGTCTTATAAATCCCTTAAGCTTTCTTCACTCTTTCTCTTTTCTTTTCTTTCCTTTGATCTTGTTTTTCCTTGTATATTCTTTTAACGCCACTGATTATTTCCAATTATCTGTTTTTCAGTTAATTGATACTTTCTCCTAGTTGACCTAGTCTACTATTGAGCCACTCTAGTGAAATTTTCAGTCAGTTATTGTGTTCTTCAGCTCCATGATTTCTGTTTGGCACTTTTTAATATTTTCTATCTCTGTTGAAATTCTTGCTTTGTTCATGTATTGTTCACGCATTGTTCTACTGAACACAGAGAACATCTTTAAGACAGTTATTTTGAATTCTGTATCAGGTAGATCATATAACTTCATTTCATTAGGGTCAGTTTCTTAAGATTTATCTTATTCCCATGTTTGGAAAATCTCTGCCTGATTTTTAATTTTCCTTGATACTCTGTGTCGTTATCTGCACTTTAGACAAAGCAGTCATCTCTCCCAGTCTTCATGGATCTGCTTCGTACAGGAGAAAATCCCCACCAATCAGCTTGGGCAGAGATTCTGGGGGCTTCTACCAACTCTCTCTTTCCCGAAGGAGAAGCAAGCAGCTGTGTTTTTTATCTGCTTGCTCTCTGATGGTCTGGGGTGAAGGGAGACCCATCGTGTTTAGCCATTCAAACTGCCATTGCTCTTCTCCCCCAGGTAGTTAGATAAAACCAGACCCATCAGAGCTCCTAGACTGGCAAGACAGGTAACAGTTCTTCAGGCAGCCCCAGAGCAGTCGGGATGCTAGATGCATGAATCAACTTTTTCCCTCCACAGACAGGAACTGTGAGCTGGGATTTTTTTTTTGTCTGCTCTCTCCCCCTGTTCTGAACAGGCAGTAGAATCTATGATGTCTATCAATCTAAACTTCTGTCTCTCTTCTCCCCCAGGTGGTTAAACTGTGTCAGAACCAACAGAACTCCAAGTTCACTTAGGCTATCTTCACTCTTTTTTCATTCTTATTTGTTGCTGTTCTCTTCTGACTGGATAATTCAAATGGCCTGTCTTCTCAAAAATTCTTTCTTCTGTTTGATGCAGTCTGATATTGATGTTCTCTACTGCAGTTTTCATTTCATTCATTGTATTCTTCAGGTCTGGAATTTCTGTTTGGTTCATTTTTATTATTTCTATCTCTCCATTAAATGTCTCATTTTGTTCATGTACTGTCTTCCTGATTTTACTGAACTGTCTTTCTGTATTTTCGTGTAGCTCACTGAGCTTTTTGTAAAACAACTACTTTAGATTCTTTACTGAGAAAATAGCAGATCTCCATTTCTTTGGGGTGGGCTACTAGAAAATTATTGTGTTCCTTATGTGGTATCACGTTTTCTTGACTTTTGAAGTCCCTTGAAGCCTTGCATTTCTCTCTTTACACCTGAAGATGTTGTTACTTCCTCCAGTCTCTACTGACTGGCTTTGGGAGAGAAATACTTTCTTTCAGCTTTGTTGGGGATTTTGAAGCTTTCTCAGATCTTTTCTATAGATACACCTGCTCTACACTTCTTTCTCCCTTTTGAGAAGGATTTCCTAAGATTCCATGCCTACAAAGCCAGGCCGGGTATGACAGCTTCCTTTTTGCTTTCCCTAGAATGGTGCTGAATGCTCAGTTTGTGTGCTTTCTGCAATCCCACAGTCGGTTGACTTTCTGTGTATGCTCACTCATTGTCTGCAAAGGCTTGCTCTTGCCACCCTCAGGGACATGCACAGAGAGCAGGCTATGAGAGCAGGTCTGAGTGGGTGAGGCACGTGAAGCACTGGGAGTGTCTGTGGGATAGTGGATGGGATCTTCAGACAATGCATTCCCTGGCTTGTGGGTGGACTTCCTGATGGGGATCTGTGAAGGAGTTAGTAGTATCCACCTCCCTTTGATATGTTTCACTCAGAACCTGGCTGCTGCTCTCCCAGCCACTTACTGGCCCTCAGTCATGCAGCTCATGACTCAGCATTCTGGATTTTGTGAGAAAGAAAAGGGCCTCTCTGGTAGAGTCCTTCACAGCTAAGGAAACCAAGCATTCACTCACACTTTCTCACTTTCCCATCAGAGAAATCATGGGTCAAGAAGGTCTCTCTTGGCACTAAGCCTGGCACTTAGCTTGATGTGGATGAAGAGGATCTGTTCCTTTTATCCTCTTCAGTGCATCTAATCTCAGACTGTTTTTGCTCCAAAAGTTGTAACATCTCCACTGGATTCCCAAACTTCCAAAAAGGCCCTCTCCTATGTGGGTGATTGTCAAAATTGATGTTCTTTGAGGGACGATGGTAGAAAATTATTTCATCCTGTTGATGATGTCACAACACAAATATACTTTCTATATTTCGGTTGTGGTAAGGGTTACATGGGTATATAAATCAGTTAAACTCATTAAAATGTACATTCAAAGTAGATGCTTTTTATTGTATTTAAATTATACCACAACAAAACTGATTAAGAAAAAAACCCTCAATGGTTGTATTAACAGGACTAATGTTTTCTAGTGACTAAATGCATCCTAAACTTGAGCCACAAAATTTATTGGTTCATATGACGAAATATGTAAGTCACAGAACCAAACTAGGAGAAAGGCAGAAGGGAAGCCTACCTCAAATAAAACAGGAGCTAGGGATCCAAATGTTGGCAGGGTTCTTCTTTCTCCTTTCAGGAGTATCTCTATTTACTGGCCTCGATTTCCCAAACTGGCATAAACAATACAGCTGATATCTCCTGGACTTAAATTCTTATAGCTTCATGACCAGAAAAAATATCTTTCCTATTTATTCAAATTTGAAAAATCTAGAACAGGACTCTGATCGGCTCAGCTTGGGCCATGTGGTCAGTTCTTGACCAATCACTGTGGCAAAGGATTTACAATAATATTATTGGCTCAGATTAAGGTAAGTGGTGAGTCCTTAACCAAATGCTCTGATGAGAAAGGCAAAGTTATACAATGAGGAAATGGGTATCTTTAGAATTCACGTTAAAGCCAGAGGCAGGAGAGAGGAAGTTTTCTCAAAGATAAAAATAGCACAGACAAGGTTGCTGAATCATTAAAATCTAAAAATCTACTCCTATTGGTTCATCCCACAGTGGGCATTAAAGAAACATATTAAATATTCTCTAGGTTTGTGTCCCACTGGGACAGTCAATTCATAATGTATTTACTTTCCATCTCTAAACTTCTTATCTACCAAGAATGCGAACATTTTAATTCGCTAAAAGTTGGTCAGGCTTTTCTACACATGTTATAAAGCAAGAGAACAATTATTCCTATAATTGTATAACTGCTTGGTTCAAATAAAGAGATGAATCCACTTAGACATCATCACGTCCCTTCTTACTTGCATACTGTAACATTGCTACTCTGCTGGATTTTTTTTCTAAAGCTGGGTTACATTCACTGCAGATGGTACATCTGACTTTAGAGCAGGTGTTGTAGCAGGTCTGGCCCACAGCATCCTGATGCTTATCACCTGGACAGTTTCCAGCCACAGATTGGACTTTGAGTTTTTCAGGAGATTGTCAGGGAGATTGATAGTGTGAGCCATATTGGAATTACCCATGATAAATGACACAATTTCCTCCACTCTTCTCAAAAGACAAGCTGTGAATCACAAGACTGTTCAGTTAAACTTGATGAGTATCTCTTTCCATGTGGAAGATGCCTAAAACCACATTTACATGCAGACTGGGGTCAGCTGAACAAATCAGAGCACCTAAGCTTCATTGACTCACTCCTGGGATATGGAAACCAATTAATGGAGTACAACCCAAGATTTGCAGACCTGAAGGATATTCATGGTAAAAATTCTTTTTGTGATTTAATTTGGCAACTGTTACCTCTTTCATGCTCAGCACTGTGTCAGGTTTTATTAGTTAGCTTAGGCTAGGCTGCAGTAACAAAGTCTGAAATCTCAGTAGTTCAATACAATAAAATTTCAGTGCTTACTTATTTAACAGCCCAATGATATTGGTGATGTGGGGAGGGGAGGGACAGTGGCAGAGTCTGCTCTAAGCAGTCATAACACTTAGACTTAAACACACAAGATTTTTCTATCTCAGTGCCTCTAAATTTAACAGGTCCCCAGAATCATCATGGAAGAAGAAGAAAATTATAAATTATATGTGAGAAATTTTTATGGGATGGATATGGAAATAATATCTACCAATTATACCATATTCATTGTGTAAAACTGGATTACATATCCCTAATCTAACTGCAAGGGGGAATAAAATGTAACTTAGCTGTATGTCCAGAAAAAAAGAAGAAAAGAGAAATGGATATTGGTGATTATTAGCAATCTCTGCCATGCAAGCAGTGAAGGAATGCAAATTAGAAAACAGCAAGCCAACTGAAAATGAGAATCTCCTCAAATGACATCAGTGACTTTTCACCTGCAAGGATGATGCTTCATTTTGTTTCTTTATTACCAACGGATCAAGTTCCCTTCTAGAATGAGTAAAACTATTTCTTAAACCCAAAAGAAAAACACATTAAAATTTCCAAAATCTCAATATTACCAGCTCAACTATCATAGAGAATGGTCTAAGTAATTTGTCATCTTTAAGTATCCTTAAGCTAGAAGGCAAGTAAAATCCAGTTAACAGATTTATCAAAAAAGAAAAGGTTCATTATAAAATTTTCAGTACATTTAAGAAAAGAAACCAGTAATACCATCCATTAACTATTTTCTTGGCCATCTTGATGGGGTTATAGATAATCCTGCTTTCTCTTGATTGATTCATGATAAATTGTTTTTATTAATAAAATTTTACTAGGAAATTAGCCCTCAACCCAACCTCCTGAAATTTAGAAGCATGGGTGATATTTTACAGCCAAGTGCAGTGGGAGGCTGGGAGAGCAACTTCTGACTACTTCTGGAACATCAGAGGAGGCTTTTATCGTGATCTGGGGGGCCTCAGTAGGAAGGGCAGTAATGTTCATGCTGTCCCTGACTTCACCCACCACAGCTTTCCTGCCTAAAGATCTGAATTGTTGTACCACATCACTATATATCACCACATCTAACCTTATAGCAACAAGCTTCTCCTGGCCATCTTGATGGGGTTATAGATAATCCTGCTTTCTCTTAGTTCATTCATAATTTTTTAAATGAAATTTTACTAGGAAAAAGAGATGAAGAGGAGGAAAGAGAGATACTAAAGAGAAATAACATTTGAGAGAAAAAAAAATATATATATATAAATGCTATTGCAGATTTAGAAATCTTATGCAAATTCAATAGACAGCCAGTAAAAAATATAATAGAGTATTATGCCATATTTGCTAAGTGCTTATTATTTACCAGGCATTATTCTAAATGTGTCTGATGTATACTTGACACCACTCTCATCCTCTTTCAAGGCCTCCTCTGCATTGCAGAAGTGAAGCTGAGAAATTTATTTCCCAGAATTCTCCTTTCTGTAAGATTCTTGGTTACAGTTTGCAAATGGTAAAAAACTACAGGCAATTAGGAAGACTGAAGTCCAGGAGAATTTCTTATTCTCCAGAGGCAGTTTCAGGTAGGCTTACAGGCTTTCTGGTGAGCCCTTGAGAGTCACCTGCATTGATGCTGCAGGCAGAGAAAACATGAAAAATTCTCAAGTAGTCTAAAGAACTATAGCAATTTCCCTGAAAACTTTTATGAGAACCACATATTTTGGTACTTTAATCTGAGATTTCCAATGATAGCTTCCCTGACCTTAAAGGTAGCTTCCTTGACTTAGAACGGAGGCTTAATGGCCAGCAGCGATGAAAGTCTCTACTTTGATAGTAAACCTTTCATACCCAGGATACACACAATGACTTCTGTTTTACTGATCCCATCCGACTGATACAAATAATTAAAACCATCTTGTAAGACAGACATACCAGCACATCACCTGTATTTTTGTCAGATGAAACCAAAGCCTAAAGAATGTAAGTATCTTGTCAAAGGTTGCACAATCAGAATTCCAACCAAGTATGTCGACTCCAGAGATCATGCTCCTCATTATAATTGCTGTACTCTGTCAAGTCAGTACCAGTGAGAGACAGAAAGCATTTTATAATAAAGCAGTAACTCAACAATTTTCAACATGCACTTTCCTAGTTGGGTACTATGCTTCTCTTTTTTTCTTAAAAACAAACAAAAAACCTTCCCTTGAGTTTCTCTCCTATAGTATCAATACTAATGGTTTGCATTAATTTCTTTACCATGTCTACAATCCACCGAATTTATTGGTAACTACTGAACTTTCTAGATTTATGGACTTGCTCTCTATCACCTTGCACTATTGGATGCCCAAGCATTGTAGTTTCTGCTCATTTGGTGGTTACAGCTCTTCACACAAACACACACAAGAGTCTTTTTTTTCAATAATTATCACAAAAAACTGAAATGTCATTAGCAACTGAGCATGACAGCATTGCAAAAGAACTGGGAACATTTTCATCAGTGGAAGAAATGGTTCTAAAGTCAAAAAAATAAACAGGGAAAAAATTCTTATGATGCAAAGTAATCAGGATAGAAGACCAGGGTTCTCAGCTTAGAAGAGGTATTCATATTTGGGGAGTCACTTTAAACTACAGTTTCTTAAAAGAATATATCTCTAATTTTCCACTTACTTGCAGAATGAAAAACAAAGCATATGTACAAATCTGAATTGTATGCAAGAAAACCTGATTCATCACACGTCTGTGACCATGTGTTTGTGTATATAATCTTTAATAACACATTTAACTTTGCTTACTAACTCTTTTAGAAGAAATAAACACATGATTGAAAAAGTCTTTTCTCTGAGTCTCATAATTAAAACCAAGTTATAATTTTAAATTCTAAACAAATTATACTTTAAATACTCTGAATAGTAGCTTCTAGCATTCTTATGACAAACTACAATTACAGACAGGGTAAAATTCTTCATTCCAGATGGGATGAAGAGATAATCAGGTATTCTAACTTCTTTCCTTGTGCTTTACAATATTCTTCCTAGAATTTTCACAGGGGTCTTCACTAATCTTCTCATTCTAAAAAAAATGAGGACATTGAAACTAATACAAATTCACTCAGAATCACTGAGAAATCCAGAATGGAAGTGTATCCAATTCCATTCCTTTCCCAAAACCCTTGCCAATAAAACCAGAGGAATTCTGAGCTAATAGGATATAGCCATACACAAGGGTGAAAGAAAGAAAAATCTTTGCCATAGACTTAAACAGAAAAAGAGAAATATTTATTTATTCACAAGTTTATCTCTTGTTCTTTGCATGTAATCATGTAGTCAGTCTTTCCCAGCTCCTTCCAAAAATATACTTAAGGTGGCTTTGTACTAACATCGCTCCATTAAAGAAGTCCTAGATGGGCTTATGTTAATACCATCCTATGTTCATTAGATCATACTATTATTGCCTTATCCTAAAATAAATCTTGATGGCAAATATTTTAAGGCATTCATAATGTGAATGCAACATTTCAGATGTTAGTATTGGGATGTTAAACTTGAACTAAGGTTCCCACCCCCTTGCATACAGGGAGGGTTGCTGCTGGTCCATATTGCACCTTTGGGAGAATGAGAAAAAGACCTCCTCTCTAGGGGAAGGCAGCCCTGTGGCTGCACAGCTTAGCAAGCAGTCAAAGCCTTGGTGAAAGTAAGAAAAATCTGCCCCTTGTTCTCAGCAAGGCCATATCAAGCATTTGGCTTGGCAAGCAGAGTATCAGCTGTGTTGCAGCCCCCACTCACTCCCTGCACGGAGTCATTGTGCAAGGCATAACCAGCGCAGCTGTAAGCGATGGCTTCAGGTAAGCCTCTTTCTACCAAAGTCAGTAACCAGAGTATCACCCTAAACAGCCCATAACCCTGCTATAGACCCCAGATCTTCTGACTCTGCATCACAAAAAATTGTGCGTCTCTTCCTTAAAAGAATGAAATCAATTTTTAACTTTAATTATTGCCTTGTAAAATACTTATCTGTAATATTTTCCATGTTAAATTGTCTTATAAATCAGAGGACAGTTTCATTGCAAATAAGAAACTTTCACCCTTACCCACGCCCTTTGATTCCAATCGGGAAATTTATTTAGTTAGTTAGTTAGTTAGTTAGTTAGTTAGTTAGTTAGTTAGTTAGGTCATTCTTGCTATCTATCTATCTATCTAGTTTCCTTAGATAATTATTCCAAGTATTATCTATTTTTAATTTACTCTCAAACCCAAACTCTTCCATCCTTGTCCCTGTGAGTAGCCCCATGTTTTGCTTAAATGAGACCATAGTATAATCATATATGAATCAATTTTCTTCTCTTCTAATTAAGAATACCTCCACATTAGTGTTTTGTGAATTTCTTTTCTCTCTCTGTTAAAATTTTTGCAGTTTACTTTTGAAGTCTGAAACTCAGTGTTTTTTCTTTGAACACAAATGTACTTAAATGCCCAAGTATGCCAGGTCCTGTGCTATGTGAAGGGAAACATTGGTGAAATATATTGATATATTCCTTCATGAATATAGTTCGACGGGGAAGTAGACAAGTCCCAGGCAATTAATGATAATGCAATGTGAAAGTTGCTCTGACAGAAGATATGGGATGTTGTGGAAGGATAGATCATAAGTATCCACACCAGATCTGGTCAATCAGGAGAGGCTTTCTAGAGAAAGTGTTGATCTCTGAAGGATGGGGAGGAGTTGGCAATGCAGAGGGAGTGAAGGAAGAGCAGGCTGGAGAGTCCTAAGGAAGGAAGAATGTGTATAAAGACCTGGATAATTGTGATTACCTTTGGACATAATTCAACAGCATGAGACATTAATAGAGCTAGACCAAGTTCAGTATAATTGGAATATGGGATGCCATGGAGGAACAGTAAAAGAAGAGAAAACAGAAGCAAACAGAGGCAGATGGTTCAGGGTCTTGCAAGATATGTTTTTCAATTTTAGGGTTTTACTTCATGATTTCAAAATTATAATTTTTCACTGTTCATTCAGCAAATACTTTTCAAGCATCTAGTCTGTGCCAGATTCTACCATGAATTAGACATTGATACATTTTCTCTAAGATAGACTTTTAAGATTCATTAGTGAACAACAGAGCAAAAACCCCTCATGAAGCATATGTATATTTAAGAAGAAAGCAATATATCTGAGAAAGAAGTAAATTATATAGAATGATAGAAGCATGGAAAAAAGAAGAAGTAGAATAGAGACAGAGGGTTGGGAGAGGCAGGGAGCTGCATTTTATATACAGAGGAGTGGGTGGGCTCCATTAAGTCTCTCTTCCCTCCCTTTCTGGGCTCCCTAACTTAGTTGTGAGCATCACTGTCCACCCTGATGCCCATGTTAAAATTCATAGGCTGATAAAGCCTTGGGACTCTGTTCCCTCTTTTGTATTCCACTGCCCTAAACCACAGCTTCTTATCTTATTCAGATTATTCAACAAACTCCTACAGTCTCTCTGTTTATTCTTTCTCGATTATAAATTCTTCACCCTTAATCAGAGTTTTCATTATAAATGACAAATGTAGATATGCCACTCCTTTGTTCAAAAACCTTTGCCACTTCTGTATTATCTGCAGATAAGCATCCTGAAACTAAGAATGTCATTCACAGTCTCCCCTAGTCTGGCGTCTAGCTAGCTGTGAGACCTCATTCAAATTTTTGTTGTGTAGACTGTGATTTAAGCCCACAAGACTAATAAAGCTCCAAACAAAGCATCGATGTTGTCTTCTTTTGGATCTTGTTCTATAACATTCCTGTTTCATGACTCCATATCTCTCCTCACGATATTTTTTGCTGTCACAATCTCATCTATTTCTCAAGGCAGCTCTGATTCCCCTTTGTTAGTGAAGAATTTCCTGCTTCTTCCCAGTCATTCCAAGTAGGTGTTCCCTTTTATGTTCTCCCACGGGATTTTGTTTAATCCTCTCTTTTGGCATACAGGTTTTGCATTTTCATTCTGAACAACTCTGTCTGTAAATATTACAGACAGAAGGCATTACAGGTAATAGACTGTAAGCATCCTCAGGACAGTGACCTTCCTGATTCTCTTTGTCTCATGCTACCCTGTTTTTTATTTGACTCAATGCTTTCTACAGAGTGGAGGCTCAGTAAGTGTTGAATTTATATTATTTTCTTAAACTCTAGTTTAGGAAGAGAGATTTTTTTTCTGGCGGTCACTAGATTAGCAATCTTACTCATAGAATTAACATGATGGATAAGAGCATTTTTAACAAGCATCTTTTAATAATTATAAATGCCAGATTTCATCAGAAGCCTAGAGCAAGTATTATCACTGTGAGACAAACTAAATGCTACATGTGTCAATATTTACACAAGCAGATTACAACAGTGTGGTCTCATCAGTTCAGCTATTGTGTCTTGTGAGCTTAACTAAATTTCAAACTCCATAAGGAACTGCATTTTCCCCTGAAGTTATTAAAGGGTAGATTTCTTTTAATTAAACTCATTTGCATGACTAAATTAGATTTAATTACTCTCATTCATTTCACTAATACCTTTCTTTGATTGGAGAAGGAGAACTTTTATAATTGATTAAAATAGGATGTTCTGGCCTCCTCTGTTGATCCTGGAGATCAGTTCTCATTTACGCTTTTAAACGACTCGGGGAACAGAAATATCTTTGATCCTGTTCTACTACAAACACTCTCCTTGAACTTGGGATGGACACACAGTCACCCTACTCCTCAGTTTCTCCATCAGATAAGCCCTGTGGCACCAATGGCAATGATAACTGTTTTGACCTCCAGTGCAAAGAACAATGGTGCTTTTGACGTGAAAGTGCTTGAAACGTGTATAAATTCTAAACTATGAATATTGCTAGAATTATTAATACCAGAAATTAAAGCTTTTCTTTTAAATTGTGTCTAAAAATGAAATCCCTCATTACTTTTGGGTAGTACTCATTGTCTTCATCATCTCAGAGTACTGAAATTTACCATCACATTCATTCACTCATGCTTGCATGCATTCATTCAATACAAATTTGTTTTCACACACTCTTCCAGACACAGTGACTAGCCTTGGGTAAAATTCAGCAAACCCTTAAGAAGAACAATAACTCTAATAAAGCATATTCCTCCCTCGGGTGCTCAGTCTTGAGAGAGTCTAATAATGTAAACATACGATTTGATAAGCATATAACAGAATCGCAGAAAAGGCTCACGGTCGAAAAGGGAAAATTTTCAACTAGGCTTGAAGGTAGTTAAAATAGATTTTGTGAGATAAGTTTAAAAAGATAGGAGAGGAAGGTTATTCTAGGACAAAGGAATTCTGTGTTCAAAGATAGTCAAGCAAGAATAGAATGATACATTTGGAAAACTCTAGCTCATTTTGGCTTAAGTTTTGGATTTGAGTATGAAGTGAGAGGGAACAAGTTTGGAGAAAAACTCATCCAGTGGATGAGCTGGCTTAAAGCAGGTAAGTGAAATAAAATAAAAACTGTATTTACTATATTTGTGTATTAGAAAGATAATGATGTATGGAAAATAGACTAAAGGTAAGTATATCCGGTTAGGAGAGTCTTTTAAGATAATACATTTCTGAAATAATGTAGTAGCAATAAATTTGGAGAAGAAAATACAAATATAAATATATTTCATGGGTTTTTATAAGATAGAACTAATAAGCAGAAATTTAAAATTTTCTATGTTTCTGCTTTGGATGATTTTTTTAGGTCACAGTTGCACTACTGAAAACAATAAAAGAAACACATTTGGGGGTCAGGAGTATAAGGAATCCTGATTTAAGTTTTGGGTATGTGATTTTGAAATATCTGTATTCATGAAGATAAATACATTGGTCTAGATCTTAGAAGAGTGATATAGAATAAAGATACAGACTTGGGAGTTCAAACAGAGGTTTTCTGTTTGCTTGTTTGCTTAAATCTGCTCTTTACTTCCTTTGGTGAACATACTCCTTTCCTACTTTACTGATTCTGGCTTGACTATCAATCAACGGCCTTGCCTCCCCTCTCAGGGCTGAGAGTACAAGACGCAAGCCAAGCCAACCAGAAAACAAAACTACGTACTGGTAATGATGCGGGGAAAGAGGGACTGACGGTCTTTTCAGCAGGATTATTAGCTGTAAGAACAAGCAGGTCAGAGTAACTAATGGCCGTCTTCGTCCCCATACAGGTAAAGTCTGCAAATGAAGCCGACAGAGAGGGGGAGAAAGCTAACAGATTAAGAAGGGCAGAGGTCCGCTGATATTTTTGAACCACTGGATCCAGCCAAGCTTCTAACCTTCCCCTGCATGTTTTAGTCATATGAGTCAATGCATTTGGAGTTTTATGCTTTATGCTTGTTTATATTATATTTCTGTGATTTGTATCCAAAAGAGTCTTAACTAATTCAGGAGTTTTCATGAAGAGAATCGTAATTCACAGGGAGAGTGAGTGCCATAGCTCAGATCAGAGCATAGTAAGTGGGAAGAGAAAAAGACCAAGGCAGTATAATCAGGAAGAGCATGAAAATTAAAAGGTAGGTGGAGGGAAGGAATCCCATAAAGAAACCTGGGAAAGAGCAATTAAGAGACCAAGAAGAGAGCAGTATAACAGAAGCCAAGAAAGTAACGCTAGTGTCAAGAATAACGGAATGGGGAGAGGCGAGGTCACATTAAATAGGACAAGACATATCACCATGTCTGTCTGATTTAGCAATCTAAAGGTTTCAGAGGACTTTAGTATGAATCGTTTCAGAAGAGTGGAGGGTGCAAGACAGATTGAATAGGCATGAGAAAGTAAAGTCAGTGAATTGGATTTATCTTTCAAAAAGATTATCTATAAAGGGAAGTGGGAAATTGGATCTCTTATATGTAAACACAGCTAGAAAGAGGGTTCCTTTTTAAGTTGGGAGAGACGGCACCTCTGCCTATGTTGAAAGAAAGCACGATTTTCTCTTGTTCTTTACTGTGTAAATGTGGTACTTTTTACTGTAGCAGAATTATGGAGATTGAACAAACAATATGGCAGGTAGAAATGAATAGTTGATAAATATGAGTTAGAGGCTTGTTGGTCTCTTTCATTCACTTATATAAGTCCTAGAGGTTTCCCATATTTTGATACTTCATTTTTCTTTCATGCTAAAAAGTAGAATAGCTTGTTTTTCACCAAAACATACATACTAAGCCACGACAAGGCGTGCTTTCTGTCTTCCATCCGTAACAACAGAAGTAGCAGCTAATGGCTGGCTCATTCACACATATTTAAAACAATACAGTGTATTTCAAAAACTGTTTTATTACTGAACAGAACTGTATTTCCAACAGAAGGTTGTCATGATCCATTTTAAGATATCTCTGTTAGCTTGAGTTGAGATAATTTGATTTATTTCAATAGGCTAAGCTCAAAGCTTTGCATTAGTTGATGACAGTTCTACTGATTACATGCCATTTTTAACCCTTTCATTACAATGTGCAAGTCACTCATAATGAGACACTTGGACATGCATTTACTTGTCAGTGTCATCTTTTTAAAAAGGCAACGAAAACAAATATGGAAAAGAAAATTTAAAAAGGAAAGCAGAACATTGCTTCTTAAGTAAAATACCATGTTTTTAGTAAGTGGCCCAATACTCATTAAAAAAAGGAAAAGTCCTCAAATCTTGCAGTAAACAACAATGTTCCAGTAGTCTTTCCCGACCCTGATTGGGAAGCCCTTGGAGGTGGGCGCTCCCCTTTCAGTCTGCATTTGGGTATTGGGCTTGGGTGTATACACTCATAAAAGAGAACGTGTCAGGAAAAGAAATGGAAACAAACAAATCACAATACCAAAAAGAAGAAAAAAATCCCTCAAACCACACTTTCACAGTCCTCTATTTATACTAGCACATTCTGGGAAAATCACTCAAAAACCTGTTACTAATCATTTAAACCTTAGGCTGTCGACATTTTTCTGCTTTGCTAGCCAAACAGTCATGCGCAGCAGCCAGAGGGTTAAAGAGCCAGATTTCCTGTCCCATCCTGTCGCGTTGTGTGAGCAATATGGAGGACCTCATCATCGCGGCAGAGGCTCCTGTTGAACATGAAGGGGTCTATCCAGGCAAAAATATGTGCAGCCTTCTGGGCCAGATTTGCTCCGGAAGGGGTTCTAAGTTGGCTGTGCAGTGGACTAGGCGGGCCAGACCTGCTGTTCCACAAAGGCCAAGATTCTCCCTCTGCGTGCCCGGTTCCCCAGCCAGCAGACCATACCCAGCCTGCTCTGCCTGGGTCCAGACACCCTCAGAACCATGCGAAAGTCTTTGTGTTATTTTCGGAAATAAAATATACAATCTAATATAAAGTAGATTACCTGGGTTTGGGTAGACCAAAACCAGAAACAATTCAATTTTCACGTAGAAATAAAATAAATGAAACAGAACACAGAACTAGACAGTCTCTAAGATTTAGACTGTGGAAGACAACAGAATTTTCTATTTCTTGATTTAAAAAAAACTTACAGTCAGTCAACTATATAATAAATTATGTCTCCAGTGGCCTAGGTGCAGTGCTTTAAATGTATTATTTTAATGGAAGATTTGCGATTTGATGATTATATGTGCTGTATTCAATTTCTTCAGCAAATATCTTCGGAGGGTTCTATGCCAAGGGAGTGAGAAAATAACAGTCTTGAGATCCCTGTCAACCATCATCATTGTACTTTGTGACCCACAGTGCGGAATTCTTAATTTTAATTTTCTCCACCTCTGTTCACTTGACTCATTCTCATGCATGCTTGAGTAACAAAATAAGGACAAAAATATTGAAAGTAGGTAACATTTTGTGGACAATTATTGTCTTTTCCATTTTATTAAAAAAATCAAACTTCAGATTCCATTTGTTGAGAATCAGCCCTCACTATAACCTTATATAAAGTTCCCCAGTGAAAGTTCAGATTTTGAAAATCTAGTCTCTGACAGAAAAAAAAAAGTCAGCAGAAACCTATAAAAACAAGCCAGAGAAAGCTCAAGGTTTGTTCCACTCACCGCCTATGCCAGGGGATGGTTCTCATCAATACCCACCACGACCCGATAGTGTGACCAGAAATGCAAAGATAGGCCTTGCAGGTAAACACAAACTCAGTGAAACGTTTGATTTGTCTTTGCTTCCTGAACATCACAGAAATCTGACTGAACTAAATCAGTATGTGTCACTGAGACTCTTACTGTCATAGTCAAAGCTCAGTGCTCTAGTGGAGTCTAGTGAAGTCTGACCCAGGATTAACGTAAGCCACCGTGGGTGCTTGGAGTCAGACTAAAAAACTTAGATTGCATTGTGCCCTTAATTATCAAATGCATTTCCTGTGAAGAAAGGAATACTGTTTAAAATATTTGATAATCTGACAAGGCCATAAGGCTTAATGGAATTGATGATTACACACAGATGGACGATTAACTCTCGAGGTTTAACGTTAAAAAAATAAAAGTTTAACTGTGCTGGATTGCTACTTAATGGAATTACACTGCCCATATGGAAAAGAACTATACCCTAAATATACCCAGAATGATGGAACAGGTGGCAGAATCTGGGCAAGACTGCTTGGAATGCACAAAAGCATTCTGAACTTGTAACTGCCAGAAAAGATTTCTGAAGGAAAAAAAAGAGGGGAATCTTTGAAACTGTGTTAAGTTTCCTACATTTTGGAAATACAAATTGCAAAAATCATTAGAAAATCGAACCCCAAAGTATAATTTTTCCAGCGGGTGCTTTTTTAAAATACTGTCTTTAGGAAACCTGCAAACTATGCTGTTTGTGACTAAGGTAAAGTTTGATGTATGGATTATTAATTAGCTCTGACATAAACTCAGTGAGGGCAGAAACCAAGCTATATCCTCCAGAACATATGACTGGGAGGATGAGATTAAAATGATGAACTAAAGTAAGGATTAAGTGTTATTTCTGGGTTTCATATTCTTTAATAATGATTTATGTACCCCACTCCATGGATACAAAACAGCTGCCTATGTGAAAATGATGGTGGCATATGAACACTAGTTAAGTATTTACACATAAATAAGCAAATGGTGAGGTAGCATAATTCCAACTAAGAAACTATTGCTGATAGAAGATGATTTATTTGTGATTTTTCTGCTCCAACTCAGGAGGGGGTTTATTTCAAATATTAATAACCTTTCAAATAACAGAAGACCCTGTCTTCTGGGCATCCAGAGTGTGGGGATAGCATCTGGAAGGCCTTAGTAGTGATAAACTTCATAGTTATGCAGTACTGAGTATTTACTATGCACAGGAGTGACTCGCTTTATATACATAATTTTATTTAATTCATAATGTGACCCTCTAAGTTATTTTCCATTTTACAGATGAGGCATTTGACTGATGGGCATTAAGTACGCTTCCCAAAGTCACAGAACTAGTAGTCAGTAAAGTTGGGACTGAAAAAGAGACTGGTCTTGGCAGAGTCCTCTCATATATAAGCATTCTGGTCCATGTCTGTTTACCATGATCTTGCCCTGCTTCTGAGTCTCACTTCTCTAGTTCTGCACATGTCTGAGCATTCCTGGACTCCTCTTGGTGCCTGACGCCTTCCCTAAGCCTAATGGAGCCACGTTCCCCAGGGCTCTATTAGGACCTTCAGAAAAGCATAAGGATGGAAGAGACCTAGGAGCACTCCCCACCACAAAACAGTTAATTAAAAAATGAATATTAAATAAGTGTGAAGAGGCTTCTCAGAACTCTGCTTCTCCCCCATAAGCTTCTAACTTTTCTTTGCTGAAATATTAAAATCTTTAAAAACAATTTTTTTTTTTCCTGCTGCCTCTGCTTTGTTGATGTCTTAAGCACACACTCGTTAGGTCCACTGGGAAATTCAGCAAAACTATTTCTGGGTCTACCGAACAGTTTTAAAAAACCATGAAAGAATGATCTTGGGTAAATCAATCATTGCATTTTATTACATCATTTCAATGATTAAGACTTTCAGACTTCTGTTATGACTCTCCCATAAAAATGGGACACACTTAAGTGTCTACCCTAAAAATAACTTTGGTACACCTAGACTGATTGGTTACTGGGCGTAGGGACGTGGCTGCTTGGAGCGGCTTGCTCTTTAGCCTTCCACACATGAGGTTTTTATACATTTCGGTGTATGCATATTCAAAACAAAACTTTTTTATGTACTTAGGACTCTACCCAGGGAAATTTTTATCACTAATGAGAGATAAGAAAAAAAGAGTGGAAAATTTTCTAGCCCAGTGAGGAAATCTCCTTTTGGTTTTTAATATTTCATTTTCTGCTATTTAGTTGTAAACCTTGATGTTTTAAATGTTATGATGGATATCGGTTTCTCTCTTAACATATTTATCCCGCTTATATCATAGGAATTCTAAAACAAATTAAAAATGAAATATGTGAAATTGTTTGAAAAAGTAAGAATAGTACATGAGCTGCTGAAGACCAGAGCCTCTGTGCTTTCCTTCCCCAGAGAATCCTGTATAACAGGTGTTCAGCGGGCCTCTCTCAGGGGTCGCCGAAAGTAATTCTTGCCCAAATAGACTGTAAGATCTTTGAGGGCAAGGGGCATACTTTATAGTGGGGCCTCCAAGAATGCTGATTTTGATAAGAAAGTACCAAAAAGCAACTGAGTAGTGTAGAGAACAATGAAACGCAAATAGTTGAGGTAGAAAATATGTATGTAACCAGGATAGCAGCACTATTAGCATAATAATAGCCTTTGTTACTGCAGAGATACTTTCATGGAAAATAAAGAGTATTTGTACCAAAGGAATCTATATTATTCTTTACTTATATGACTACCAGTTTTATTCTGCCTATGTAGAATTCTTAAATTGACTGAATACCAATTATAGTCTTTTAAAAAAAAAAAATATATATATATATATTATAGCTTCTAGTTCTACATCAGGTGCTTCTTCCCTGCCCCCTAAAATAGCCTCCTGCTGTAAAGGCTACATCCTCCTGATGTAGAGGAAGGGAAATATATTGATGTAGACTCATGATAAATCATCTCTTTATCCTTTTGGCAATTCATGGTTGTACTTTTAATAAGACATCTAGAATCACTGTTTAATATCATTAAATTATTTAACATGTAATCAAGTTGGACATACTTTATTAAATGCCCTATTAGTTGTTTTTAAATGGAAGGTTTGTTTTATTTGTTCTTTTGGGGGTTTTTTTGGGGGGTAATTAGGTTTATTTATTCATTTAGTTTTTTTAATGAAGGTACTGGGGCTTGAACCCAGGACCCTGTGCATGCTAAACACTCACTCTACCATTGAGCTATACCCTCTCCATCTTATTTATTCATTTCTGACACAGTATTTTTTGCCTGATAGATATTCAGTCTGATAATTGCAATGGAATCTGCACTGATCCCAGCAAAGAGTAACTGCCCCAAGGATTGAGATTAAGTAGGATCATTTCATACTACTTAAAGCAAGCTAAACTCCTACGGAAAAATATTAAGGCAGCCTGTGAGGTGAGATTCACCCCAGGACACATGCCAAGTAAACAGGTTGGCAGAGATGTTACAATTGCCCAGACAGAGATGAAAGAAATAATGTGTCTTCCTTTGGGTCTGATAGCAGGATCTCTATTTGAAGGCACAGTCTTCATCCTGGGAATTCCAACATGTTTTGTTATGTAGCTCATATTTGTTGTTTCTATAGGACTAATCATGGTCCTGGAAATGACCTTGGTCACTTACTCCTTCGTCAGTCCAAGTATATAATATCATTGCTCCTCCGAAGTCCAGACAGCAGGGAAAGAGTGGTGATGTTGCCTAGTGGGTGGACTTCAAAATCAGGGAAGTAGAAGTGGCTACTTCCTGGTTTTGTATCATCAAACAGAATGGGAAATTGCATTAAATTGAATGGAAAATACTCTTTGGAGAACATATATAAAATCAGTCAAGGAACAAAGGGTCAGGCAGGATGAGCGAAGTCCAGGTTCCCTAGTATCTGTAGACTATCCCCACATTATCACACATGGCTTTCTTATCAAAGCAGAGGGAAGAGCATTTGTACCACTCTGGTCACTCAGAACTTGACGTGGCAAATTAGGAAAATGTGCTGTGGGAAGCCTGGGGGTGGAGAAGGCAAGAGATTGAACATATTGGCTACTAATGCTTTTGATCCAATTCTCATGGCAGCTTACACCATAGCCTTCAAAACCCAATGGTGAGATGAATGCAGACAGGACATGTCAGATATTTCCTGTGTAGAACAATACTTTCCTGACTGTGAAATTCCTTCAAACCACATGCCACAAACGCAACTTAGCCTTGATTGCCCTTTCCTCATAAGACAGGAATGGTAGACCAGAGCAGAACAGCCATGATCAAGTTGGAAACAACCACAATTGTTGGTACTTGTTTTCACCCCACCCTCCACATTGTCTTAAATGTTGCCCAGCACTGGGTAATTGTTTGCTTTCTCTCCTCCCTAGTTCTCCTGTCCTCCTTACACTCCAACACCATTCCAACTATGCATTACTTCTCTCTCCATGCTTTGGTTCTGAATCTCCTAAAAGTACATTCAGAAACTACATATTTACATCTACATGTTATGCATGTATTTGCATGCAGCCCCACTGTGCACTCACCAGTGTTACACATACATACACACACATACAATACAGAGAAAGGAAGAAAGAATATCGCAAGTTATGATAAGCAACTTCCCCAAAACTGTAAATGTCAGGAGCAGAGAACCTAGCAAAACAAAGTGCTCTTAATTTTAGTTTCCTTTGAAGGTCAGCAACCTGTGGCTAAAGACTAACACTCCTTTCTAATCGAAATCTTCAAGACAGTTTTTGTTCAGGTATGCTTAGTCCTTTTTCTGTAGATGATTTTAGAATTATTTTAGGGTGCATAAAAGTCAGTCTATGAAACTTCCTATTTTTGAACCCTCAGCAGTAGCCTAAATAATAACTCTTTATCCAATAATCAACACTTACAAAATACCAACATGGTTTGATTTAAATTCTGGATTTCCGTCATCACGCGGCTCTAGTGGATCTGGTGTTTCACTATAATCTGCCTGAGACATATGTGCAGTACCATTCATTTTAATCTGTGTGATTTGTTCTAAAACCATGGAGGGTAGTCAGAGTGCATTTATACAGAGAAGCAAGGACTGTGAGTCCTATCACCTCTCTGGGGTCCATTTGTGGGCACATTAAAGGTTTTATATATTAAGAATCATTACTTTTTACTAATTTACTGTCAGATTTTCTAATTAGCCTCATAGCTTTTGGAAACAAATTGCATAAAACTCAGCACAAAATTCTGGTACAAATTTTCTTCATGCTTCTATTGTCGTATGTCCTGTTGGTATCCTAAACCTGATATGCTATATAAAAAGTACACTATTATAAGAAAGATACTGTGCAAACTGTTATGCCAATATAATGTCACTGTATGTTGCTATGTACCTGCCTTTGAAAACAGAACATACTGGTTATACCAAGGTCCATGATAGGCCCAAGAGCAAGAAAGAAACAGGGTCTTCTAAACCTTAACCCAAGTTTAAATACACCACTTGAGACTTGTTCATTTTATTTTTTAACTAAAAGTTATTCTGGGATTCATTTTGTCATTTTTTTGGCTTCTTTTTCTTAGTTAAATCATTTATTTGGAGAGTTTTTAAAAATTATTTTCCTTTGCCAGTTATTGATTATTAAATTGTAGTTCTCAGCTTGTGACTGCAATAACACATGTCTCCTAGTTGGAGTGAGATCACAAGATTCCTTTTGAATGAATGTAAGGAAAATATACCACTACAGCAGAGCAAAAGTTGTGTGTATCCTAGACAGTTGAAGAAGGCTATTCAGGATACAAACTAAACTAGAGATAGGTCTTGGGTTTTTCTTTAAACCACCTAATGATTAGATTAGAAATCCGGGAAATAGACGTGGAGAGTTGATCATTTCATCCATGTAGTTTTCTTTTGAGATTTTAATTCACTCATGTCAGCAAAAAATAATAGGTAAAGCAGTGCTTTTTAATGTCCCCTAAAGTTGTTACTGCACAAAAATTGATTTATTAGGAAATTTGAAATTGTCACCTCAAATCTCATTCATTATTTTTCACATAGCTCACTTTCTGATGTGAAATTATATTTAGATCTAAGCTCAATGCTCTTCAATATTTACTTACTTAATTTAACTCTTATTGAGCACCTTTTTATGATATAAAATGTACTGGAACATAGCATCTGTCTTATATATTGAGTATGCTATATAGAGAGATACATAACATATATATATACACAGATATATAGATTGGGAGGTAGCTTTACAAAAATAAATGCAGAATCGAACATACCAAAATAAATATGATAAGGTGAAAATACAGTGTAGGTATTAAGAGAATAGAGAGCTTATTTTAAAATGCATTTCATTTTAATACATTTATCTTGTTATTTAACAACTACTTATTTGTGAGCCTGGCAATACAGTTGTCATAATTCATAAATACTATGGAAATTTCAAAACAGAAATTATTCCCAGATTCTATTCAGTAGTTGAAAATATTAAGTTGAATGCCAATTCATGTCCTATATAACAGCTCTATTTTCAGGAAGTCACAAAAATATTTCCACCAACTAAATCCTAACGATCCAATCATTCATTTTTTTTTTTCATCTTGAACAAACGTGTCAAGTATCAAACAAGTTTTAAGCTTATTACACTGTATTTTTAAATTCTCTAGTTTCAGATGATTTCTATTATCCCTTTCTCCAAATATGGTCCTTTTCTTTACTTTGTTTAAAATGGTTATATTTTCTTTTGCAAACTCTGAAAGCTAATGCAAGTGCAATATTGATAAATAAAAAGGCCAAAATTTCCAGATTTCCCCATGGAATTCCCCATTATCATTGTTCATATTGTTCTAATATAGTTCTCTGGCAAAACAATGAAAAAAAAACCAATCTCAGAACATACTGCAGAAAGAAGGAAGACAGAGGCTGACCCTCTCTTAACCATTTGTGGTAAAATCTCTTGCTAAAGAGAGCTCCCTGGAGGTTGTTATTTCTAGTTCATCAGAAGTCAGGTTACCTGATACTCTCTCATTTGAAAATTCCCAACTTCTTTATTACTTAGTGAAGGTCCTACAACCACTTCACAGTGAATTATGTGACAAGCTATTAATAGCTTCATTCTGAACCCACCAAACAATTTCATGTCCTGTCACAATTCCATCAGCTCTCACTCATTAAAAATGCAAATTTTAAACTGTTTGCAAAGAAAATATGTGATCCATTTTTACTATGCCAGAGTGTTCAACAAGGTGCCGGGAAACTTAGAACACATTTAAAATTCAACATAATATTTTACCGAACCACTACCAGATTCAATAGACTGTAAAAAAAAAAAAATCCACAAAGGTGAATAAGACAGGTCTAACTCTTACCGGTGGAGAAGACTTCAAAATGGTACCATGGGATGTGTTTTTAAGATGAATACATAAATAAAATAGTGGAGTGTTCTGGTGGAAGGAGACAGAAAGGCTGAGGGGCTAGGAGAAAAAGGCAATTAAAGAAAGTTTCAGGACATAGATGATTCTCGGGTTTGGTCTTCAGGAGAAGGCAGTGGGTAGAGGATATTTCAGGCAGGAGAAATGAAATGAGCAACAGAAGAAGAAAAGTGCAAATGCTTCATAAACATTTACTGAACAAAATAGTCCTAGTGACAGTCAAATCTCTTTCTTTTTAAATTTTTTTGGCAATGAGTTGGACTTCCCCACTTTAAAGTCTCCTGAACTTTTTGCGTGTTGAGTGTAGTTTGTCACTTTTTTATAATTGATTTCTGCAGATAAAGTGGATGCTTCCATATTCACCCGTCTGCTAATTAGGGATCATTTTGAAATGGAGTGTAAGGAAAAAGAAAAATAAAAGAGATCATGAAGCTGTGTTACATCTTGAAGTGCATTAAAACATAAAAACAAAAAATAAGAACACACTCCAAATGACTCATTTGTTTTTTCAGTATTCCACAACTTAGTGACAATAACTGGCAGTATAATAATTTCACAGTGTCATCCTGGTGGAACATAGGGTTCCCATAAGAATACATTTCTATCTCCTTCAACATCACCATTAAAATGACTTATTTGTTTCTGATTAATTAGGACCCAGTTCCTTCCTTCTTGGCATGGCATTTTTCCTCCTGTTCAGTCTATCTGGACAGGCTAGATCTGCGTGGGCACGCACCAGTTTGTGAGATTCTGGATCAGAACTCAGTGGCTTTGCAATAGCGATAAACCTAACTTCTGGTAACTGTGAATTTGTGTTCCAAAGTGCCACAAACCACACGGTAAGATGCCACAAAAAGGAGCAATAACTAGGTCGTGTTTTTGGCAGTCTTCATGAAGCAGTAGCTCCAATGCTGGCTTGCCAGTGATTAAACAGAGCTGAGAAACATTTTTTTTTCCTTATCTTCCTTCAGCCGAACAAAAAAAGCTCAGATTAACTGACAGAGAATGAAGAGAGAAAGGGAAAGCTCTTTGGAAAAGGGGAGTTTAACTGCCAACTACACAAATTCCAATTATTTGTATCCTGTAAGAGTAGAAGTTGAATAAGGGTGCTCACCATGGGCGTAGCCAGAGTGGTGTGTGTGCATGCATGTGCCCGAGCGTATGCATGAGTGTGTGTGTTGGGGGAAGGATTTTGTCGGGATGAGGTGGAGGTGAGAGTCTTCTCTCACTTCTCCACAACAGTCATTGTGCACTGTTTGACTGTCAACAAAGTCTCCAGAAGGATGTCACTTCCTAGGACTTTTCATTACATCATCGTTAAGTAATTAATTCACTTGCTATTTTGGAAAAGCAAAACAATATGCTAGACTTGGTGGCATAACATTAAATTCCAGGAGAGGCTGAGCCTTTTCTGGGCAGAAATTACTCTCTCTTAGCAGCACGATTGGAAGTTTAGCTTAGCATATCCCAAACATAAGTGGCACTGCTGTTCAAATCTGCCCTGCGCAAAGACATACTCAACTTTTTAGTTCTGAACGTATTCTTTCCAATGAGTTCATGATTCTCAATAATTAAACAATGACTATGTAAGAAGGTGAAAGGTTAAGATAAAACAGGAGAGCAAACATTTGGGAGAAAGCATTAAGGAAGCTAAATCGACATGCTTTGTAAAATGCCAGAATTATTACCTTTCAGGGTGTGTAGAAAAGAAATTATCACAAAATATAACACTTCTTTCTCTCCTTATCCTAGTAAATCCAGTCGACAGGATTTAGCACTGGGAAGAGGCCCAGAAGGTCTGAAATCCTGTAAGAAAAAAAGGGTATTTTTAGAATTATGGTAACAGCTGCTAAGAAATGTATTTCTATTTTGTAGTAAGTCTAAGCTGCCTAACAAATGTGTGGTAGAGAAAGATAACATAGATAAGGCAAGTGAAGAGAATTATAGCAAAGTGAACACTATCTTTGGTTGTTGTTGAAAGAAAAATTGAGTACTAAAGATGGCATTTCCTCAAAATAAAACTATAAACTGTATATCTAACAGCTAAAATTAGATAGCAAGCATCTCTCTTTCTCAAGTTTGCCCCACTTTCCCCTATCATCCTTCTATTTCTCATCTATTTAAAATATTTTCCTAATGGAAACTTGGGGAGCATTAACATAGTGGTAGAGATCTTAAAAAAAATCATCTTCTGAAGTCCCCAAAATACACTACCACCCTGTCAGATGTATAATATGCTATCAAATTTTCACATTAAAACATCTCACTTATATATCCCATTTAAAGATATTTAAATAAAACTCTGATTTGATAAGAGAACCATTTTACAAATGACTAAGGTAACTATTATTTTCCTATGATGAAATTTTTGATTCAAGTTTATTACTAAAGAATAGAGTAAAAATAAGAAGAAACACATATGCCTGCAATCCTTTCACAAATAGGTATATAATACTTTAGATTTTGCTTTGCCTATGATTGGATTTGTTGAAAAATAAAAACATCACGTATTTGGGAAATGGTTATCTATTATCAAACATAATATTTGTGTTATGTTTCTAACCCTTGGGTTTCTTTTACCTTTGGAATTGGTGGCAGAGGCCACTCCTCTCAACAAAAGCACATAGGCTCTTTCCTTTGGGGACTTTCCTATTTGATCTTTACTGGGAAACAGCCTGAGGTTGGTATCAAACTGAGATACTGTGCGTATGGTTGGTAACCTAGGGACTGCTACAGAAATTTAATGATTGTTTTACTAATTATATTAATAACACTGTCACTATGATTGATAACAATTACTAAATGAACACTCGGGAAGGTCGATGTTTCAGAAAGTTAAAAAAAAATCTCAAAAATGCTCTTAATAATTATTGTGGTTTAGAATAACACATTTTAGTTAGTCTTTACCTTTGCTTTCCTAAATTTTCTTGGAAATGTTCTGTAGTTTTCTCTGAAGGTGACATATACATATAAAAGTCAGCACACTATATTTCTCTCATTCATTTTCTAGAAGATGGAACTCATCTCCATCATCAACTACCCCTCCTTCTACTCCCTTCCCAACTTAATTCAAATGTATATTCTCTTTCTCTCCCACTGTCCTTCTGGTTTACTGGCTGGTATTCTTTCTCACTCTTAAATCCTTTCTCTTCATTATCATGTACTTCAGATACTCGGGAAAGCATTCCTCAGAGAATCCAAAAAGGTGCTTGCAATCTGTTTAACACACAGCCCACCTCCAGCTCCCACGATACAACCTATCCCAGTTTTACAATGTCATCTTTCTTCTCTTTTGACAACAGGAAAAAAAAGTAATTTCAAATAGTGTTGTTCATATATGACCATAAAATATGCCCAGGAACCACTTTAGAAAGAAATATTGTGCTCAGTCTGGTACCCTGGGAAAGGACAAGTATGGGGAATCTTTTGGCTCCTTTAAAGCTGGGACTATGTCTTATTTTTCCTTCTATCAGCAGCATCTATCACAAGGACTAACACTGCAGGAAATGTTCAGGTATCTGTTACATCAAATTTAATTGTTTCCATTTCAATACAAATTGAACATTTTATGAGTCAAGTTTCCCAATCTGTAATGTTTACTGAATTCCAAAATATTTATTCTCCCAATGAGTTACATTCTGCTACAGAAACCACAAAATACAGGAGAAGGGATGATCAACTGCTAGGCAACTACAGTCCTTCAGTTAATGATCAAAATAGTATCTTTCATATACTGAGTATTTCTGTGTATCAGGCATTGTTCTAAACACTTTACATACTTACCTAATTTAAACCCTAAAAGAAAAGTATAAAGCATATATTTTATTTTATAAATTTATTTATAAATAAAGCAATTATTTTAAAGATGAGTAAACTCAGGCACAAAAAGGATAAATAACTTGCCCAAGATCACACAACTGGTAAGTGATGGAGTTGGCATTTAATCAATGAAATCTAACTTGAGAGTGAACAAATTTAAAACTATAGTTTCAGGTTTATATGACAAATTTTAGTTCCACATTAAATAGTAACTGGTGTTTATTACCTCCAAAAGGTCACAAAATTTATTTATTTAAACTTTCTTACTATTTATTTAAACTTTCTTATTACGTACTGTTAATGACTGCCACAACTTTCACAAGGAAAATATAAGTAACTTAATATAGGGATCTCTGAAATATTAAATAATAAATAATACACCTGCAGACACAAAATATCTATTTTTAGAGGAGAGGTAGAAAAAGAATATTCATGAAAAGCTTGAAAACTGAAAGGTTGGCTGGGAGACTAGACTTACTTGAGAAGAGCAGATTGAAAACATGGCCACAATTCTTCCTCTTCTGGAACTAAGTCCCTTACAAAATAACTTGGCCACCTCTTCCATTAAGAGGACTCTATTTCTCCATCCCTTACATCTGAGCTGTCCTTTAACTTGATTTGGCCAATAGAAAGTGGAGGAAATTTTGTGCCCATTCTAAGCCAAGGTTTCAAGGGGTTTTCCATGATTCCACTCTTGCCCTTCGAGCCCGGGAACTGCCAGATCAGCAAGCCCTGGCGAGCCTGCTAGATGCTGAGAGCGATGCAGCAGAGTAGCATCATTGCCTCACCCAACATAAGCCAGTTCCCAGAAGCAGATCCACCTAGCTGACCTGTCAGTTTAACACTGATGCTAGGCAAACCCAGTCAAGATCCACTTGACCAGATCAACACAACAGCCCATCTGACCCACAGACTTGTGAAAAATAATAAATTGTTACTGTTTCAAGCATCTAAGTTTTAGAGTGGTTTGTTATGCAGTAATAGATAACTGATGTAGCACATATTATAATTACTTAGATATTAATAGTGCTGCTTTAATGTATAAATGTGCTTGCTATTTATCCTGACTGACATGATGTACTCTCACTCTTTTCTAATTGCTGAAACTTTCCTAAAAAGCATCAAAGTAAAAAGAAAGTTTGCTTATATGACAAATTTCATCTTTGCCGTCTATGGTGGTGGCATTGCCCATAATGATTTGTCATGTAATTTTATTTTCAAAGCTCAAAATTAATTACAAACATGAAACAAATCATGATGTTAAGACATACATTAAAAACAAATTGCAATCTCAAAATGGATAATTTACAGCTTGGAAAATTAATTGATTAAACTCAAAGTGCATAAAAATAATTGGAAAAACTGAGTGAACAAACCAATGACAATGCTATCCAACTAAATAAAAAAGAATATATAATGAGCAAAACCACAGCCAAAAAAATCAATAGTTGTAATTAAACCATAAGACCCTGAGTGGAGATAAGCTGAAATCCCAATTTGGGGAGCATCACTATATTAAGAGGTTGGGGAGATGACACAAGAAATCAAATCCTGTCTCTTAAGCAAAATCAAAGTAGAAACCATAATGTTGGCATTAAAATCAGCCATAGGCTTAAGAAATACAAAATATGTAATAGATATTAAACATTAAAGCATTAAATCAGCACTACAAATATATAAGTAATTTAATATGTACTGTATCTGTTATCTATTACTGTCTATCCTATTCCTTTCAATTTTTTTGGCCTGGCTTCTGTGAAAGTCTATAGCTACAGAATTTTTTCAAGATATTGTCTAAGACCCAGAAATAGTCAGAGAAATAAAGCAAATAACAATATAGCATTTTTACGCCAAATAGAATTTTGTTCTAAGCCTAATTTTTAATCGTATTATTTTAAATTGAATACTTATTATCCTTTTTTCTTTTTATAAACTATAGTTGATATACATTATATAAGTTGCAAGTATACAATATAGTGATTCAAAATGTTTAAAGGTCATACTCCATTTATAGTTAGTATAAAATAATGGCTATATTTATATTTATATTAAGACTGAAGAGGATTTGGATTCTTACATTTAAAACAAATATTGCAAAGCATTTAAACATGGTTACATTACAAAGATTCACATAGAGAAATTCAATAAAAATAAAACATTTTAAGCATCATTGTTTGCATAACAAACTATTTTTAATTTTGTCTAAAATCAATATTACAAAATTGAAGTTAGCTAGGTTTTCATCAATTTGCCAAAGAATTAAATACTTAATTCCATAGTCAGGGTTTGGCAGCTTTTCAGAAGAATTGTGCCGGTAATTCATCCATGAATTTTGGGTTTACTCAAAAGCAGATCCTAAGACCAGAACTTACGTTCAAATAGTTTTTTGGGGACTGATCAGGGAAGCAAAAGTGAAGGAATGGGGAAAGTGAGCAAGGAAGGGTAAATAAAAATTCATAAATGTATACTAATTAGTTTTTTGCCATTGTTGGCAACTAGGACTCAATTTGCTGCAGACATTTTTAGGAACATTGTAAAACATGGAGTCAAAAAATACAAAGAAAGTGGTCAAATTTTATCAAATCCCTAGACCCTCAGTCTCTGTAGAAAAACTTGATAAATTCCAAGCACAATGTCTATTGGTATTAGCAGTTATAAAAAGATAAAGGGAAAGAATTACTGGCTTAGACAGCAGAACTAAGAAAAATGACCTACACATTCTACTAGGCGAATTATTTGTGCATTTATTCATTCACTTTTCCACAAACATTTTCTAAATGCTGATTATGCTAGAGAACCTTTATCAAAGTCTCTGGTGGTCAACTTAAATGAATTCTTGCACGGTAGATCTATAAACACTTCTTTACACTCTATTGAAAACTAATGTGATTCCTGAATTTATTTATGCTATAATTCAAATATTGTTTAGTGAGTATCTTTTTGGCTGTGAGTTCTCATTAAGAACTCTGCTAGGAAGGCAATTTAGGGTAGAAAAGACAGTCTTTTCATCAGGTAATGTTGATACCGTCAGACATCCACATGCAAAAAAAAAAAAAAAACTTCAACCTCTACCTCATACCACATACACAAATTAACTAAAAGTATATCATGAACTTAAACATAAAACTGCAAATGATAAGACTGTGAGAAGAAAACTTAAGTGAAAAACCTTTGTGCCTTTTGGTAAGCAAAGATTTTTCAATATGATGCAAAAAGAATGATCCATAAAAATCAAATTGATATATTGAACCTCATTACAATTAAAAATTTCTGCTCTTCATAACTTCAGGAGAACAAAAAGCAAGCCAGAGAATGAAAGAAAATATCTGCAAAGCATATATCTGATAAAGGAGATGTATCCAAAGAACTCTTAAAACTCAACAAGAAGAAAACAAACAACCTAATTTAAAAATGGGCAGCAGATTTAACAGCCATATTACTAAAGAAAATATAAAAAATCAAATCAGAACATGAAAAAATGTTCAACATGATTAATCAATAGGAAAATGCAAATTAAAGCAACATTAAACTACTACCCACCAATTTAAATGGCTAAAATTTAAAAAAACTAATCATACTAAGCCTTGGAGAAGATACAGAAGAACTAGAACTTTATACACTGTTGATAAGAATGGCAAAAACTACTTCGGAAAACAGTATGTCAGTTTCTTTAAAAGTTAAAAATATAACTACTATATGATCCAACCATTCCCCTTCTAGATATTTTCCTAAGAGAACAGAAAGCACACATCAACAGAAACATTGATACATGAATGTTCATAGTAGTTTTATTTTTAAGAGCCCCAAACTGGAAACCACTCAAATATCCATCGAGAGATGAATATAGATGGACGAACTATGCTCTTTCCATACAATTAAATGCTACTCAATGAAAAGGAATAAGCAACAATATACACAATAACATGGATAAATCTCAAAATAATTATGCTGACTGAAAGAATCCAGACAAGACAAGAATGTCACTGTATGGTTCTGTTTGTATAAAATTCTAGAAAGACAAACTAATCTACAGTGATAAAGATTTTCTCAGTAGCTTCCTGGTGAGAGGGAGTAAGAAGGAATGGAAAGAAAGGATTTGAAAGGGACACCAGGAAAAAAATCTGAGGGTGACACTATGTTCTTATCTCGATTGCAGCGATTATTTCACAGGTATAAACATTTGTCAAAACTTTTTAAATTGCATGCTTTAAATATAAACAATTTACTGTATGTTAGTCATACCTCAATAAAGCTGTTAAAAAAAAAAAAACACAACTCTGTCTGGTCTAGGTTATGTCAAACATATGTTAAAATTAGTGACCTTACAAGTCATAAGAATATTGATTAGCCCAAGCTGAGACAATCTGGTTGTGACTGAGTCTGTCTGCAGGTCCTGAGAAGGGGATACTGAATGACACAGTTCAAAGAAACCCAAAGACAGAGATAACAGTGGACTATAGCTGACAGAATAGGTAAGCAGCCCCAAGAAAAAATAACATCTATTGGAAACACATAGGGATTGGCCCCTGTCCTGACATTTAAAATTGTGCTCTGTGCCATCTTTGGCTGCTGTCTCCTACCCCACATTGCTGCTATCACAATGGTAAATACAGCCATTTCAAGGGAACAATTGTTCTGGTTTTTTCCCAATATACAAAGGAATATGTTGGCAATATGAAAATGCCTACATTTGCAGAAAATGACTTTTGTTTTAGAATTTGAAATGGGATTGGGTGAATAAATGTGTAACTGTTCAGGGAACTTTATCCCTGAGATGCTTCTAAACACCACATTTGATAGCTCAGCTGTCAGATTGGGTGCGTCATGTCCTATTTTCCAAAACCAGTAAGGTAAACCTATTTACATGATTTACTGGAACACTGCGGTCAGTGGTTGCAGTCATTTAACACAGGGCTGTAAAACTTGAAAACCAATCCATGCTTCTTCCTGACATACAGCTTCAATGCCCGTTTCTCTTTCAGCTAAAGCTCTTTCTTCAATTTAATCCTCCTTCAGACTCTTTTAAACAGAGTACTATACCATATTTTGCTGTTAAATCATGAAAAATGATAGAATCTCTACACTTTTTCAAGAGTCATTGTCACATCATACCCTCCAATAGGTAATATACCGCTTGAGTCAGTAATTTCAACTATTTGTATGCATTTCAGGTTTGCCAATTACCCTTCCAAGCTGTAAATTGCCTATTTTGAGAGCATAATTTGATTTTTAATGTTTGCCTTAACAGCCTGATTTGTTTTGTCTTTTGATTTGTTTCACATTTTAGTAATTAATTTTAAGCTGACAATGTCTCTTCTAAAAGGAAGGTGGGGATTGAAAGCCTTTTAGAGCTACAGCAGTTTGATACTAATATAAATTTCTGTCTAGTGCCATAGACCTTAAGCAAAAAATGTCATGCTCCTTCTTTTCTTTGGAAAGGAGTCATCACTTCTTTTCCAGGAGATATGCTAGCTTGAGTTTCAGATACACACTGCATAAACCCCAAGTTTAAACACACATGAATAAGCAAAATTGGCCATAAGAAGTATATTCAAAACAGAAGTGATATTTCTCAAATCATCAGTGTAAAAATAAAAACAAAAATGTGTCTTGGAGTTATGTAAATGTATTTGGCCTCATATGTCCTCTGATACTCACTGTTTGTCTTTAGCTACTGGCACAAACTGTATGGGGAAAGCAAATGTCTCATTCTCAGATCCATCTTATAAAATTTCTCCTTTAAATTACTTGGGAATCATAGCACTTCTGATTTAGATCTATGGCCTTTAATACCCTCAGTGGCATTTTGAGTT